>NC_080105.1:23640423-23942923 GCF_950005125.1 Chionomys nivalis
GGATGAAACTGCTTCAACAAGAGAGATTTAGTCACACTAAAATGAGGACTGCCTATGTGGATATTAACTGACATTCTTGTCTACTCACCTTTTCAAAACTCTTGTTCATGATGTTGAATCTGATAAAACTTAATGATTTAATCTGTACATAAAAACACCTTTGAGTTGAGACTGAATTTTTTCAATAGATGGATTTACGTGGGTTTTGCACCTGTAGTATATCTTAAATAATTCAAAGTGAATTTATCTGTATAAAACTCTGAAAATAATTAAGAAGGGTGACTGTAATTCAGAATTTCAGACAGAAATATGCTTTAAAGGACAGACGACAAGAAAAAAAAATGTACCATGCAGTCTAGGTGCAAAGATACATAGGAAATACCAGCACATCAAGAAAGTTAGTGAAGTTGGAATAGAGACAAAGGTTATCAGCACAATACCAAGAGATACTGGAGAACATGATGGGTACCACATTACTCAGAGATAAAAACTAGAAGAATCTATGAGATTCAAAAAGAGTTACAGAAATTAAAACTTATTTCTACTTTAAGTGAAGTAGAGGAATTTTGCATTGGTAATTACAATAATTTCAAAAATATGTAACTTTTAACATGTCATTCTTTTTACTTGCTATTCTAATTTGCTCCATCCTTTCTAAAGTTGACTAGACTAGTGGCTGAAGGATGACCTATAATATTCTTGTGAAGTAATAAAGTGTATTGTTCCTTTCACCTTACAGAGGGTCCTAGATCACTCTCTCTGGGAAAGCAGAGGATCCTGCTATAAAGACACAAAGTTAGAAGGAAGAAGATGAGAGGTACTCCCAGTAGACATTAGCATCTCCCAAGCTGAATTCTTGCCCAGAACCAAGATACCATGGGACTACAGCTGTGACTAATGATTTGATGTAATTTCAGGAGAAATTAAGCTGAGACCCCTGATTAAACTGCTTAGGCATCTTGACCCACAGAAGCTATGAAGCTAATGAAATGCATTGCTATTTTAAGCCACTTATATTAAGAGTAATGGACAATTACCAAGACATTTCTTTGTAAGCACCATATGTTGACAAAGACTGAAAATAAATCTTTAGTATATCGTATGATTTCCTTGTATATATATATATATTTTTTATCGAACAGTCTTTAGGAAAATAGCTAAAATAAAGATAAATTTCTAACAACGATGCTTCTAAAAATATGATCACGCAACTGGTAAAATTCATACTGTCACAGAGGCCAATGAAAATATCTGCTATTTGAGTTCGAATATCACCAAACATTTTGAAAAATAGTACAGAAAATCTGAATGTTATGTTATCTTTCCTCTTGAGACTTCTGCTCAAGTTTACTGTCTTGTTCTTATTTCATTTAAACAATTTTTTAGCCATAATTTTCTTTGTCTAGAAAGTTTATTGTCTTTAATTAGATTTTACCATAATTATATTAAAGTTCATAAATACAGGCTGAATATATCAGTGGTAGAGCACATTTATAAAATCTAAAATTACTTTGTTTCAGTCCTCACAATGAAAAACATAAGCCAAAATCAAATTAAAAACTTAAGTCTGTAGCTCTATAAAATATATGATTAAACTAAATATTTCATGTGTGAACCTTTCAAAATATTATATTTAATACCCCATACAGCATAAAACAAAAATTTTTTAAACTCTTAGACTTAACTAAGCATAAACAAATTATTATAAAGCATAGATGCATGGAATGTGAGAACTTGGGAAATGACTTAATCTGTATTTACTGTACCAGCGATAAGATTTGAATTTGAGTTGTGCCATCATACAAGCCTATAATATCAATGGAGGAGACAGAACTAAGTGAACACCTTTTGCCTACTGACCAGCTGGCTTCATTGGGCTTTCTGTTTAATGAAAGACCCTATCTCCAAAATGGTAGAGAGGTCAGAAAAGAGCTCAGTTGATAATAGTTTTAAGCATGAAATATTAAGATGTGCGTTTGAATCACCAGAATCTAAGACAGAGCTAGATGCCATAGAACAAATAGTCTCTCTTAGTGTCCTCATTGTTGTCTAAATTCTCTGGGATTGTGGTTTGTAGGCTGGTTTTCTTTGCTTTATGTTTAAAAACCGCCTATGAGTGAGTACATGTGATAATTGTCTTTCTGTTACTGGATTACCTCACTCAAAATAATATTTTCTATCTCCATCCATTTTCCTGCAAAATTCAAGATGTCGTTATTTTTTTCTGTTGTGTAATACTCCATTTTGTAAATGTACCACATTTTCCTTATCCATTCTTTGGTCAAGGGATATTTAGGTTGTTTCCAGGTTCTGGCTATGACAAATAATGAACGTAGTTGAGCACATGTCCTTGTGGCACGATTGAGTATCCTTTGGATATATACCTAAAAGTGGTATTACTGGGTCTTGAGGAAGGTTGTTTCCTAATTTTCTGAGAAATCACCAGACTGACATCCAAGGGGGCTGTACCAGCTTGTATTCCCACTAGCAATGCAGAACTGTTCCATTTTCCCCACAACCTCTCCAGCTTAAGTTGTCATTTGTGTTTTTGATCTTGGCCATTCTTACAGGTGTAAGATGCATATTTAACAAATGGTGCTTGCATAAATGGATATCAACATGTAGAAGAATGAAAATAGACCCATATCTATCACCATGCACAAAACTCAAGTCCAAATAGATCGAAGACTTCAACATAAAGCCACCCACACTGAACCTTATAGAAGAAAAAGTGGGAGGTACACTTGAACACATTGGCACAGGACACCACTTCCTAAATATAACCCCAGCAGACACTGAGAGAAACAATTAATAAATGGGACCTCCTGAAACTGAAAAGCTTCTGTAAAGCAAAGGACACAGTCAACAAGACAAAACGACAGCCTACAGAAAGGGAAAAAATCTTCACCAATCCCACATCAGACAGAGGTCTTATCTCCAAAATATACAAAGAACTCAAGAAACTGATCATCAAAAGAACAAATAATCCAATAAAAAATGGAGTACCGACCTAAATAGAGAACTCTCAACAGAGGAATCTAAAATGGCTGAAAGACACTTAAGGAAATGTTCAACATCCTTAGTCATTAGAGAAATGCAAATCAAAACAACTCTGAGATTCCATCTCACACCTGTAAGAATGGCCAAGATCAAAAATGCGCTTTTACTTTGTTTTCCTTTTGTTGGTTTGTATGTTTTGTCCTATTTATGTTTGTGCTTTTGTTTGTTTTATCTTTCCTTATTTCATTTCATTTTATTATTATTCTTTAGATTCCTGATTGTTTTCTAATAAGAGACAGGATGTGGATTGGATGGGAAGGGAGGAGGGATCTGGGAGAAATTGGGGGAGGGGAAGCTGCAATTAGAATATATTTTATAAAAAAATATTTTCAGTAAGAGAAAATAAATAGAAAATATATATACAAATGAATTAAAAATTCATGTATTCAACAGTTATTCAAGCAAAAATAAATTCTGAAACAAAAATTCAAAAGACTGAAACAAGAATGTTTTTTATCTTTTTAACTATCATTCATGGATGCTACAAGATAATAAGTCAAATTAATGAAAATTATTTTTTGACCAGTACTTCTATACAGAATTCTGGACAATCTTTAAATCAGGTGGAAAACAAATTAAACAGCCAGAACAGAAGCTGTTTGCCTGTTACCTGCACAAAAGCTCCATTTGGAAAAGTCTTGGGATTGCATTAGAACAAACTGAGAAAACAAACCAAGGAAAAGAATCAGCGAAGAAGCTTATCTAACTCAGAAAAAGAAATTATAATTTCCACAGACAGATTCGACTCAAAAAGCCTCACAGAAGATTAAGAAATCATTTGCTAAGGAGTGGGCTGACATAATATGTATTTCAAAGACAGAATGACAGGTTGGCGCACAAGAGGAATGCTATATATACTGAAAGATCGGTTTCTCAGTTAGAATTTCTATAGCTGTTATGAACACTGTGACAAACAAAGCAAATAGGGAAGGAGGAGATTCATTTCATCTTATGGCTTGTAATGTGCTCAGCAACCAGGGAAGTTAGGGATAAAATCAAGGCAGAAACCTGGAGACAGGGCCGCTGCAGAGGCCATGGAAGTTACTTCTACTGATTTACTCCTAGTGGCTTGTACAGCCCGCTTTCCTAGACCTTTTAGGATTTTCCACACAGGGGCAACGTCACACCTGTGAAATAAGCCCAACACACCAATTATCAATCAAGTAAATGTACCCACAGGTTTGCCCACTAGCCAGTGTCGTGGGACTTTTTCATAAATGAGGTTCCTTCTAAAAGAAGAACTCTGGGTATTCTGTGTCAAATCGACGTAAAAACCTGCCCGGCATAATCATTCAGTGAGAGTCTATAGAGACAGAAAAATAATTATAAAATTAAAGGCAAAGAAAATGTGAAGCAAATCACAAACAATGTGAAGTTATCATTTAAGGGTATGAAAATAATCATCAAATTGAAGCAAACATTTGAAAATACTGCTCTCCAGGAACACAAGCATATGGGGATGCAGGACTGAGGAGTGTTATAAAGCCGCTCTTTAAATTGTTTTGATGTTTTAATCCATGTGCCAATTGTTCTTTGGAAGAATTTCAAAATAAAGGATTAGAAATAGAGCAGCATTTGTAGAAGAGACTTTTACAAACACGAAAAAAAATGAAAATTCTTAGGACAAAAGGATTGTTTAATACCTACACTTATTCATTTTTCCTTTAAAATAATCACAGAAAATATTCAATATGCTAAGTACTTTGGGGGGCTCTCTGGATGCTACAGTAAACAAAATGGGTCCACATCATCTATGTCATAGAATTCACACTGTAGTCAAGCAGAGGATTCTAAACCAGAAACAAATAGCATGCTGGGAATTTAATTTATCAAGACACTTGCTGCCCTCAAGATGTTTACCACATGTTTATTTATTATATCATATTATGTTAGTTTATAAATGTATTTAAAGCCTTGAGACTAAAAGATTAAACAACACAGAAAAGAGAAGAAGTGGAAGGCAAGAGGTGAAACATTCCAGTAGGCCAAGAAGAATACATGAGGCAAAAGGAGAAGCAGTGTAGCAAGGTGTCATGAAAGCCAGTTAAAACAAAGGCATCAAAGAGGAGGAAGCAATGAACTTGCCAGTAAAAGCTGTTAACAGTCCAAGTAGATAAAGACTGAAAATTGGCCATTTTATTTTTCAATCTGGAGGTCAGTGTTGCCTGAATGGTACACTGGTAGGAATTTAATGGAAGTCAAAGTGAATGCGCTTGAGAAAATATTGGAGAGCAAACAACGCAATGGACATAGCTGAACTTTAACATCTTTATCGTTGTTTATAATATTAAAAACGTGTGTATGTTTTTAATAAAGCATTAGGTTCATCAAAAGTAAATTTAGTAGGTCATTTATAAAGTAGATATCTAACAGCACATTAATGTTTGAGTGCTATGAAGGAATTAAAATCATTTAGAAACAATTTCCATAGAAGAGAGTCCACAGTGTGGGAGTAAGCAGTGTATACAAAATAGACACATTTACTAGCAATCAGACAGTGTCCATTTCAACTGAGAGCAGATGTCATTAAAAATTGCTAAAAAAAAAAAAAAAATTTAACATTTAGATTGACGAGTGAGTGGGTGACAGATATCCTTATTGAAATGTATACACTAAAACACAGGATGGATATAATTGTTATGGTTGTTTTAAGGGGATAGTCGGTGGTTCATCTGAGGCATCCACACCCCGGTTTACTACAAAGTTTGTGGGGATTAAAAAGGGGGGGAAAGCTGAGCTCTTTTTGCTTGGATTCTTCTCCTAAACTGCTCAAACAGAAGTCTTCTTTATATTTACTGTGGTAGAACAGGTTGGGAGAGGGAGTGTGACCAGATGCCTCTCTTCCTCTCTCCCTCTCCTCCCCCCCACCCCCCCACCCCCGCCAAATCACACAATAGACAAGTAAGAAAGTGCCACGCCCATAATAAATAATTTCCTTGTCTTGAAAAATATAAAAATTCCCGACTTATTTATGTTGAGATGCATGTTTATCAGTGTGGAATGCGTCCTGAAAAGAAGCTTCAGGTGCTTTAGTTGTGCTCTCTAAGGAGAGACCCGGGCAATACTGGGGAACTGTTTAGATTTATCTGAAGTATTTGGATTTCTGTACTGACAACTGAGCCATGCATTTCCTAATTGATTACTGAAAAAGCAAAATTAAATTCATATAAACACCCTGGGACGGTTTTGAAGTAAATGCCTATGGTGATTGCAAGAAAAATTATGAATACATATTCAAGATAGTAACATGACAATTATTGTGTTAGCAGCTACAACTTAAACCTAACAAAATTCTGTATCCTCCCAGCAGGTCAGAGAAACGTGTATCAACATTAACTTTTCCTTTAGAAAAGCGTGAAATTTTGCTGACTTCTTAAGATGAATTGCATATTGTAGAAGGTTGTTCATAATTACTGTGGCTCTCTTTTAATTTTAGGAGAGAGTATTTAATTTTCTTTTCTTTTTGACATACACACACAAAATCTTCTTTCTTTAGCCTTAGGTCTCTCATCTCTTCAGGTTGGTTTTGAAATTTGCTTATTCTGTTTGTGTTCATTTATCACACAAAGGCACGTGTACCCACATACATAATTCCACACTATACCAAAGTTTTCACCATCTCCATGAATATTACATCTTTAAAAGGAGACGAGGATGTGCTCTGCCTCTGGAATATAAACTATGGACAAGGACCACTGAAGCCAAAACAGCAACTCCTCACAATCCAGAGTGTGTTTTTGCTGTAGGAATTCCTATAGCCAGTAGCACTTAAATTACCCGCCCACTGGGGCGTGGCCTCTGCTCTCTTTTCTGGCTGCAAGATTCAGTTGCTGTTCTCTCTTCCAGTAGAGAATATTGATTTGTGAGTCTACCCCTAAATAAATAGCCCTCTATTATTCTCAATTCTGAGCTACTGTGGGGTTTCTTTTAAGCGTCCATCTTCATGTCCTGATCACCAGGAACTAGGTTATGAAATTTCCTTGCTAGAATCTTATCAATTATTTTGCTTAAATGTCATACTATTTCACATTTCCTTTGCTTAGTTGAGCCAGAAGGACCCCTCTTGACCTGCCACTTCCAGAACACAGCTTGTGCAGTGTGTGGAACTCTACCTTTCACTGGTGTTCATTATTGAGATGTAATACAGTACATCACTATACTCTCTGCAAGACTGAAAACTTCAGTACTGAGGGCAGGACCTGCATCTTTCTTCAGGGGAATGAGTTGAACAAAGAGCACCAATATGCTATTTGCTTTAGAGTCTAAAAATCTTCTAGTGTTTCGTTTGATAAAGGGCAGACTTTTCAAGAGGCAGTTCAAGAGAACATTGCTCTTTAGCAAACATCAATTAATTTTTTTACAAAACAAAATCCTTAAGGGTAGTTTCAATAATATTTTGAATGATTAATGTCAAAAATGCTATGTAAAATCAACAGTGAGTAGTTGTCTATGAACGATGTGTTTGTTCTGAATTTTATCTAAAAAAGTACCTCCTATACTTCAAAAAATACACAGTTTGTTTAAAAAGCAATGCACATTTCTTTTTAATATGACTCAAATGGATCACATATAAAATGCACAAAAACTACAGCAAAAGGAAAGGAAACTGGTCTTAACCTCACCAATCTGCAGTGACTGAGACTATCTGAAATGACCTTTCACACACACACACACACACACAGGGTTTCTCTGTTGCTATGGAGCCAGTCCTGGAACTTGCTCCATAGACCAAGTTGGCCTCAAATTCACAGAGATCTGCCTGCCTCTGCCTCCCAAGTTCTGGGACTAAAGGCGTGTGTCACCACTGCCCAGCCCTTCATTTCTATTTTAACAGACAGTGAAATGCCCCAAAGAAGTATACACAGCAGAACTAATATTAATTCATTTTAAACTTACTGATTGCTATTTAAACTAAACTTACACCAATGTATATTCTTAAAATACACTTAAAAATAAATGTTTAATGAGGTAAAATTCAAGATATAAAAGCAAGATATTTTAAAGCAAATCCCCCAAAAATATAATGTAGGAAAGAGATGTGCAGAGAATTTAAAATAAAATCATACTAAAAATGTGTTTCATAAATGGCACTGAGTCAATAGAACACTGGTACACACATGTATCTTCCCATTTGTGTGACTATGAATATTTATGTGATTGACACAGTGCAGTGGAAGGTGTATAACTAGTGTATTTAAGACAGACTGGAGATATTTCTTCCTGTGGTTCAGAAAGTCTTACATCTACCTCACTAACACGTTCTTTGAAGGAGGAAAAATGACACAAAACAAACTGTTAATCAAATAATACAACAAAAAATTTATGGTTAAAAATGCTAAGCACATATGTGTAGCAATGGATATGGTATTGTGAGTATTTTCTTTTCTTCTTTCTTTCTTTTCTATTTATTTTTCAAAAAGAAAAAACTATTTTTTTTCATTATAAATACGAAACCAAGTTCCCACTCCCTCCCCTCCTCCAGTTCTCTCCACATACCTTCCCCCCACCTCCATCCAATACTCAGAGAAGGTAAGGCACATTGCTTTGGGGAAAATCCAAGGCCCTCCCTACAATATCTAGGCTGAGTAAGGTATCCATCCAAAGAGAATTGATTCCCCCAAAGCCAGGACAAGCTGTAGGGATAAAACCTGGTACCACTGCCAGTGGCCCTTCAGTCTGCTCCAGGCATGCAACTGTCAACCTCAATCAGAGGGACTAGTTTGGTACTGTGCTTGTTCTTTCCCAGTCTGGCTGGAGTTGGTGAGCTCCCATTAGCTTAGGTAGACTGTTTCAGTTGGTGAACCCTTC
Organism: Chionomys nivalis; assembly: GCF_950005125.1. Lineage (NCBI taxonomy): Eukaryota > Metazoa > Chordata > Mammalia > Rodentia > Cricetidae > Chionomys > Chionomys nivalis. The sequence continues at coordinate 23,649,292 of NC_080105.1, forward strand.
ATAGTTTTGACCTCTTTGCTCATATTTTCATTCCTTCCACTCTTCAACTGGACCTTGGCAGCTCAGTCCATTGCTCTGATGTGGGTATCTGCCTCTGTTTCCATCAGTTGCTGGAAACAACTGGTGATATTTAAAATATTCATCAGTCTGACTATAGGGCAAATCAAGAACAGGCCCTCTCTTCTATTTCTTTGAGTCTTAGCTGGGGTCATCCTTGTGGATTACTGGGAAGTTCTCTAGAGTCAGGTTTCTTGCTAACCGTATAGTGGCTCCCTCAGTCAAGATATCTCTTTCCTTGCTCTCATCTCTGTCGTTTCTCCATCTCAACTATCCCATTCCCTCAAGTCCTCCCCACCCTTTCCTTTCTTCCTCTTCCGCATTCAATCCTCCTTTCTCCACCCACTCCCATGCTCCCAATTATGTCAGAATATCTTGTCTGCTTCCAATTTCCAGGAGGATGTGTATATGTTTTTCTTAGGGTTCACCTTATTACTTAGCTTCTCTAAGATCTTGAACTATAGGCTCAATATTCTTTGTTTATAGCTAGCATCCACTTATGAATGAGTACATACCATATTCATCTTTTTGGGTCTGGGTTACCTCACTCAGGATAGTATTTTCTATTCCATCCATTTGCATGCAAAATTCAAAATGGCATTGTTTTTCACAGCTGAGTAGTACTCCAATGTGTTAACGTGCCAGATTTTCTTTATCCATTCTTTTGTTGAGGGGCATCAAGGTAATTTCCAGGTCAATACTATTACAAATAATGATGCTATGAATATAGTTGAACAAATGCCTTTGTAATATGATTGAGCATCTTTTAGGGATGTGCCCAAGGGGTAGTATTGCTGGATTCTGAGGTAAGGTTGATTCCCAGTTTTCTGAGAAATTGCCATAGTGATTTTCAAAGTGGTTGATCAAGTTTTCATCCCCACCAGCAATGGATGAGTTAACATAAGATATTATTGTTTTTTTTGTTTTTGTTTTTGTTTTTGTTTTTATCTTAGTCATTCTGACAGGTGTAAGATGGTATCTCAGAGTTGTTTTGGTTTGTATTTCCCTGATGACTAAGCATGTTAAACATTTTATTAAATATCTTTTAGCCATTTGAGATTTTGCTATTGAGAAATCTCTGTTTAGTTCTGCACCCCATTTTTAATTGGATTATTTGGAATTTTGATGTCTAATTTCTTGAGTTCTTTATATTTTCTGGAGATCAGTCCTTTGTCTGATGTGGGGTTGGTGAAGATTGTTTCCCATTCAGTAGGATGCCTTTTTGTCTTACTGATTGTCCTTTGCTTTACAGAAACCTCTCAGTTTCAGGAGGCCCCGTTTATTTATTGTTGATCTCAGTGTCTGTGCTATTTGGGGTTATATTTAAGAAATGGTCTCCTGTGCCCATGCATTGAAAGCTATTTCCCACTTTCTCTTCTGTCAGTTCAGTGTGGCCAGATTTATATTGAGGTCTTTAATCAATTGGGACTTGAGTTTTGTGCATGGGGGTAGATATGGATCTATTTTCATTTTTCTACAGGTTGATATCCAGTTATGCCAGCACCATTTGTTGATGATATTTTATTTAATTGTATAATTTTAGCTTCTTTGTCAACAATCAGGAGCTCATAGGTGTGTGGATTAATATCCAGGTCGTTGATTTGATTCCATTGGTCAACCTCCCTGTTTTTACGCAAGTACTAAGCTGTTTTCATTACTGTATCTTTGTATCAGAGCCTGATGTCAGGGATGGTGATTCTTCCGGAAGTTCCCTTATTGTACAGGATTGTTTTTTTTTTTTTTTATTTTTTTATATAAAGGTGAGTATTGTTTTTTCAACGTCTGTGAAGAATTGTGTTGTGATTTTGATGGGGATTGCATTGAATCTATAGATTGCTTTTGGTAGGATTGCCATTTTTACCATGTTGATCCTACCTATCCAAGAGCATGGGAGATCTTCCACTTTCTGGTCTCTTCTTCATTTCTTTCTTCAAAGACTTAATGTTCTTGTCAAATAGGTCTTTCACTTCTTTGGTTAATGTTACCCCAAGATATTATATGTTATTTGTGACTATTGTGAAATGTGATGTTTCTCTGATTTCCTTCTCAGCTTCTTTATCATTTGTATATAGGAGGGCTACTGATTTTTTTTGAGTTGTTCTTGGGTCCTGCCACTTTACTGAAGGTATTTATTAGCTGTAGGAGTTCTCTAGTAGAGATTTTTGGGTAGCTTATATATACTACCATATCATCTGCAAATAATGAAATTTTGACTTCTTCCTTTCCAATTTGATTCCCTTGATCTCCTTTTGTTGTCTTATTTCTATAGCCAGAACTTCAAGAACTATGTTGAAGAGATAGGGAGAGAGTAGACATCCTTGTCTTGTTCCTGATTTTAGTGGCATTGTTTTGAGTTCTCTCCATTTAATTTGATGTTGGCTGTTGGTTTGCTGTGTATTGCAATTATTATTTTTAGAAATGTTCCTTGTATCCCTGAGCTCTCCATCACCTTTATCATGAAGGGGTGTTGGATTTGTTGAATGCTTTTTCAGCATCTGATGTAATGATTATATGGTTTTTGTCTTTCAGTTTATTTATATGATGGATTACATTGATAGATTTTCATATGTTGAACCAACCCTGCATCTCTGGGATGAAACTGACTTGATTATGTTGGATGATTTTTTTTGATGTGTTCTTAGATTCGGTTTGCTAGTATTTATTGAGTAATTTTGCATTCTTGTTCATGAGTAAAATTGGTCTGTAATTCTCTTTCTTGCTTGAGTCTTTGTTTGGTTTTGGTATCAGGGTAACTCTAGCCTCATAAAAAGAGTTTGACAATGTTCCTTTTGTTTATATTATGTGGAACACTTGAAGAGTATATGTATTAGCTCTACTTATTACAAGTGTTTTCAACAATTAAAATTATAAACTAGACTGCAAGACTTTCATTGGACTGCATTTATTTTTAGAATTAAAAGTGAAATCAAAAAGTCACAATCAAGGATGCTCACATTATACTACAAGCTAATACTTAAGCTGGCATACAATATGAGTAACAAACTCCCACATTCCCCCACCTCTTCTTTTCACAGGCCCTCACCTACACCTTTGCCTTCACCCTTATCCTCTCTTTATCATTTGACCTGTATGCATATATTTTGTGGTGTGATATAGGAGTGGGAGGAGGGGGAGGGAAATGGGAGGCGGGGAGGAGGCAGAAATTTTTTTAACAACAACAAAAAAAGTATTTAGCCCTTTATTACAGAAGTTATCTACCTTAGCATTAAAAGACTTTGTTTTTATTTAATAAAGTGTGTCATACACACTGTTTTATGACAATGGGCTGATCATGTCAACATACAAACAAACAAACAAAACTAAATAAAAAACTAAATACAGCTGAAGATTTCATGCTTTCATGTAGTCATGAAATAGTGTAACAGAAGTAAAGAGGTTGAAGTTGAAGTTGGTTATTATTTTTATCAGTAGAAAGATTAGTCAAAAATCTTGTTTCTAATTAACTCTGTCATATTTTAATCCCCTCCTTTTAAATTTGTTTTGATGTTGATTTTGTTTTTATTTGTGAATTAGTCTTATTCTACATTCCAGGATGACCTTTAATTGCAGCTAACCTTCTGCCAGTCTCCCAAATTCTATTATTAGAGGTGTGCTTCACAGCCGGTCTGCCTATCACCTTTGAAAGAGTGAAGATTTGTCTTTTGTTGTTGTTGTCCTTCAATAGAGCAGCCTTATATGACATTCTTTAGGAAAAATAAGCAGTTGGTGTTAATGAGGTCGCATGAGTTGTACTCATGGCTTTGTCACCCAAATTAATATGGCCTAATAAAGACCTTACCCTCTGATCCTCAGCCTCCTCCTTCATAATCACCCTGTGCAGCAGCAATGCTAGTCTGGGTCTTTGCTGATGCCCATAGCAGTTCTTTATTGCAGTGATGCAGAGTGAACAGAACTGCTTTTATAATTAGTTGAGTGGCCATACCCAGTCTGCTTTACTGTTCATCTTCATCTTTGTTGATTGTAGTAATGTTTCAGTTTTTTTTAACAAATAAAGCTTGCCTGAAGTTCAGAGAGTAAAACTGCCACAGACCAGGCAGTGGTGATACACACCTTCAATTCCAATAGCCACACCTTTAATCCCAGCAATAGAGCAGAATATAAAACAGGAGGAGACAGCTCTCACATACAATCTCATTCTGAGAATTCTTGGAGGCAGGATCGCCATTTTGGGCTGAAGTAGAAGTAAAAGCCAGTGACGGGCTGTTTTGCTTTTCTGACCTACATGTTGAACCCCAATTTCTGTGTCTGGGTTTTTATTAATCATGCTACAGTAGACAACATGGCCTCTTATTTCAAAAGAATAATTTACCGTTCAATTGTCTTAATTGTAAAACTAGAACCTCTCCCATCTCTACAGCCTATGATGGACCTAGTCTACCATTTATTTTTAGTGCCAAAGACGTTGACCTCGTGTGTTTCAAAATCTGCCCTTCAGATATTGTCTTACAATTCTTCTTCACCTTTGTCTGAGTCTTTGTTCACCTTTTCTTCTGACTTTCTATTGGAAAGCATTTCTTAGTTCGTGGACATGTTTTCTACAGACAACAAACTCAATCCGCCAATTTTTGATCCAGTAATTAGTTCTTATAGGTTCTATCCAGTTTTAGGTAGGTACATGACAAAAATGAAGAAAGGTTCTAAGTGGTTGCATAAATTTCCTGCCCCTACCAAGTCCTCTCTATCAAAAAATAGTTAAATAAATAGAAATTAAAATAAAACAAAGTTAACAAGAGCTCTGTCTTTTCGCTCTTTAATTTTTTCTCCTCATCAGCTTGTCATAATGGATTGCAGGTATGTTCTGTCAATCCCTGTAGTTCAGTCCCCAGGGAATGTGATGCGATATGGGACTAGAAAGAGTCTATGAGTCAGCGGTCTACATAGACCACCAGGCTTTTCATTATAACAATTGAATGCTTGCTGTTAAGTATGAGAAGCGCTGTATGCTCTGCAGAGAATAATAGGTATCCAATCACGCAAATTTCTATTTCTTATAAATCACTTCTGAAGTTCTTCACTAACTGGGAGAGTAATGGATATTACATCTCTTTCTCAGTTCCCTTATGTATGTGCATATGTGTGTGTGTGTGTGCGTGTGCGTGTGTAGTGTGTCTTTGTAACTTAATTCACAAGTCTTCTCTACACAACTGTTAACTTTTCTTTATATGTTATTTTTCCCCGGGTGCTATCATTTATTCTTGTTAAGTGTGTGCATGTGTGTGTGTTTATGATCATTACCCTATGTTACTCTCTGTTTCTCACATGCAATTAGTTGTAAATCTTTTCCTCCTTGTGTATGTGTGTGTGTGTGTGTATGGTCCTGTCTTTAATTTTAGAATATTTATGCTATAATTTCTGTATAACACAGATTACCTTTTTCAATGATGAAATCATTTTTTCCCAGTTTTCTTTAGTTATGTTTTTTTATGAGAGACATACCTAATCTCAATCTAATAAGGCTTCTTCCTATTGATCCATGAATCATTCTTTCTCTAACAAAAGTCTGAGTTCCACAAGGCAGAATCTCTAGCCCTGACAATAAGGTACTTCCAAATATAATGGAGCTATGCAATTTCTGTATTGAGTGTACAGGCTAGAACTTGACACTTGAATGGGAAATGGGAAATTTTACAGCTTTGGGATTGTTATAAAAGTGAGCTTCCTTTTTGTTTTGCTTTATCCTACACCTCAAGGAAGCAATTTGATGTCAAGAACAGCAAAAGAAAAGGAAAAAAAAAACTACCATTCCAACCTTGGTGTTCATGCTTCTTCTATTTCTGCTTCTTAAATTTATTTTTAAATATTTTAATAAGTATATTTTGATAATATTTCTTGCCCTCCTCATACTCTGGGTTTTTTTTTTCATTAAAAATTTTAAAAGAAAGTTGGGTATGGTGGTGTATACCTTTAATTCCAGCACTTGGGAGGCCGAGACAGGGTGTGTCTCTATAAGTCTTAAGGTGTCCTGCTCTGCATTGAGAGTTCTAGACCATGGGTTCCTAAATGGATTCTGTCTTAAAAAGTGACAGAAATACAACTTCCATAAATTGATATTATTAAGCACCTTGAATTCCTCACAAATGAATGCCTTCTGACCTTAATGATACTTTTTGCTATAATTAAGTAGATCTTATATGTATGACTATAGTGGATATTTGTTATAAAATATATTTTAAAATACAGGCCATATATATCAAATAAATAAGGAGTTATTCCTGCAATGCTCAGTATATATTTCTGCTAAAGAAAGATGGTCACATTTCGATCATGTCAGTCAAAAAAAATGTATTCTGTAGTCGCATACAGATGTATACATTATACTTTAAAAGTAGCATAGCTAAAACAATCACTTCATCCTTAGAAAGGTCATTGAGCCTATCAAAATGAGAAATGAAGTTTGACCTGGAGTATTGTCTCCAAGTTTCTTATTTAGATGTGTACTCACAAACGAATTCAGAAGCAGACAAAATGTAAGACTTGCTATTTTAGAAAAAAAAAGAATCTGGAATAAGCTAACTGTTTCTTATGAAGGCTTATACTTTTACATTGCACTAAGAGCTTTGATCTTAGTTTTCTCTCGCTCTTTGATATATTTTATATCCATGAAACTTTTCCAATACAGATTCAGCTCTGTGTTAATATATATGAAAACACTCACGGTGCAGAGAAAATGATAAGAACTTTGAATTTTTGAAGTAAAGCAAAATTTGAGTTTTCTATGATGTTAGTTAAAGAGAAATACTCAGGATAAAAATAAGATTCAACTCTACTATAGTCTTGAAGACATCAGCAGAGAGTTGTTGTAGAATCACTGTCTTTGATTTAACTCACTGTTTAAGATTTTCAGGAAGAAAGAGATATCCTAAATCCCAAGGGTTTAAGGCAGAAAAAGGAGATTCAAAAGTTTTTTCAAGTATTTTAAGATCCTTAAAAAGCAACAACTTGAAGAAGAGTAAGATGCACAATAGTCTAATCTAGATAATCCTTGATGCTTCTATTTTTCCCAGTACATAAAATAAGAGGCAAAAAGGACACAGAGAAGTTCATTTACTTGTATTAGACTGCAGAATGTGCTGTACATGGAAAGGTATTTTTGGTATGTCAGTGAACTAAAGAAAAATCTTTCATTAGAGTATCATTGAATAAGTTATATATATAGCATTCAATGCATCTGAGAGTTATTATTAGCAAGTAAGTAGTTTATAAAGAAACACTATTTAAAAGTCCTCAGAATTGGGGCTACCTGACATATCTTTATTTTTAAAAAACTCTGGTCAAGAAAAGTATCACTTTTTTGGCATTATGAATATTCACAAACCTATGTGTAATTTTGTGTGTGTGTGTGTGTTCATGTGTGTGCACGTGTGTATGTCTGTGTGTGGTATGTGTCATAAATCTATTTGTATGTAGGTTCCTATGGGTGTGGATGTGTGTACATGTGTATGCTTGCCTGCCAATGCCAGAGGGAAATGTTGCACAAATGCCATCAGATGCCATATGTATTTTTGAGACAGGCTTATCACTGGGATGTGGATCTCATCAATCTAGCTAGGCTTTTTGGCCAATTAATTCTTGGGATCATGTGTCTCTTCCTCTCTAGTGCTGGGATTTGCAATCGTGCAACAGCACATGGTTTTCAATAGTTCTAAAGAGAGAACTAGGGTATTCTTCATTGCTCAGGAAGCTCTATACTGACTTAGCCATAACCCCAGTTCCCTTTACCAATAATTAAAGTTTTCTCCTTAAACTTCATATGCATAGAGTAAACAGAATTTAAGTGATAGAAATTAATAAATGTATGTACTAAACGCATGCAGATGCATTAGCTTTTCAGAATATGATCTTTCCTTATGCTCAAGGGAAAGCAAACAAAACTTTTTTGTAATAGAGAAAACATGATTTTAAAAAGCACTCGTTGATATCCTACAGATTTTATAGGAGAGGGTAGTCTAAAAATAGCATAATGTATGCATTTATTTAAAAGAAAATGTGGGCCTCTGTGGTAGAAATGACGCTACGAAGCTCACTATACCCTCTGATTTTTGTTTTGTTTTGTTTTTGAAGTGTTGTCCATGCTAATGAAACAGCTTCCACTTGAAATAGTACTCCCTCTTTTCTTCCTTCTCAGGTCCCACCTAGAGCTCTGTGCACATTTAAATTTTCTTCTTCCTTAGGAAGATGTTTTTGTTTGTTTCCACACCCAAAAAGAACGTGTCTTGCTTTTTTCACCGTTCATAACTGTTACTACTTTTGGCAGTTTTCTATGCTTATATTTCCAGTGATTATTGGCAATAAATAAATAGTATCTTGGAATATATCTATCTATCTATCTATCTATCTATCTATCTATCTATCTATCTATCTATCTATCTATCTAGAGAGGGGGGGGATTAAAAGAAGAAACAAATATTCTATGCTATCATCATTTCTCCTTTTATCTAGGGACCAGGAAGCATGCCAGTGACTCTGATGAGAGCTGTAACAGACTTGAGAGAAATTTAAGTGTGACCTTCAATATGTTAAATAACAATTGATTAATATCTGGTTCATGTTCAGAGTGGTCTCCCGGTTGTGTTTCTTCTTTCTCATTCAGATTCATTATCAGAAATAAATGTGGGGTTTGGGCAATAGCGTAGTCAATAAAGCATGTGACACCCAAATACGAGGATCTGAATCTGAAACTCTCGAATTCTTTTTTTTTTTTGACTTTTTTTTATTTATTTATTTTCTTTCTTTATTTATTAAAGATTTCTGCCCCCTCCCCACCACCACCTCCCATTTCCCTCCCCCAATCAAGTCCCCCTCCGTCGTCAGCCCTAAGAGCAATCAGGGTTCCCTGCCCCGTGGGAAGTCCAAAGACCATTCACCTCCATCCCAGTCTAGTAAGAGGAGTATTCAAACTGCCTAGGCTCCCATAAAGCCAGTACGTGCAGTAGGATCAAAAACCCAAGGCCAGGTGTGGTACTAGACATTGGCAATCCCAGCAGTGTAGAAACAGAGGGAAGCCCCTGAGGCCCACTAACCAACTAGATCTTTGAGTTCTGCTTCTATTTAACAAAACAAAACAAAACAAATAATACAAAAAACAACTCCCCCTTGATACATAAGGTAGATGGTGGCTAAGACGACACCCTTTGTCCCCTGCTTTTCAGTACGTGCACACATTCACTCACAAACACATACATCTATGATAGTAAATGACAAAACGTGAAAACTGATCTAAGGATGTACCTCATGATTGAGATGTGGTTTATTTTTTACCAGGACATGAAAGGGAGACCATCACTGTGACTTCATGCAGTAGAGAAAAGCAGTCAGGGAGGGCCTTCAATAGGAACAAGGGAAGGAGGCATGGGTAAAAAATATGGAGGGAAAGTGACTTCATAAAGTAGAGAAGGGAAGGCCGGGAGGGCCTTCAATAAGAACAGGGGAGGGAAGCCTGCATATGAGAATGGTGGGGAAGAGGAAGAGTGAGGACACATTTAAGTGGAAATTCTTTTCTGTGAAAGAAAGAAGAATGACATACCCAGCAGTAAATAATCTCACATAAAAATTAATTGAGAAAGTTATTACACTAAATCCCTCACCAAATTTTCTCTTGAATGGTGGCAGAAAAAGGCAACAGTATCTATGGTTATGCTTGAAGAAAGTGGTCCTTTTGAAACTGTTAATTTACTTTTAAGAAATGTAAACATGACAAAGGATGTCTTTCCAGAAGTCAAGAGACCTTCCATAAATATCTTAGTGTGCAAGAGATTTATGGAAGTCATGGAGAGGGACCAGGAATATGTCACTGACTTTGTCTGAAAAGAACTTACATTTTGTTCAGGGCATACTCAAGCAAACACTAAGCCTTTGGATCAAGTGCCATTGCCACATTGGCGAGATGCTGTCACTGAGAGTAGGGACAAGATCCGAGGTTGTATTTTAGAGAATCTACACTTGACTTTCTATGTTTACCTAACAGGATATGCTTGCCTAACAGGAGGATGTCTACAGCAAACACCAACACTGACTACTGAAGTTCTGCTTAAAAAGAAGGTTATAGTTTTACAGATGAGATTTCACATGTGCCTATTGTAAAAACTGATATCTGCAGTCTAAGTTGTTTAAAAAATACAGTGACTGTGCCCCTAGTATTCTTCAGCAAACATATATTATATGATTATGACAGGCATCTAATAGTGAAATTAGTTGGAGAAGTTGTGACTTAAAATATATTTGTAGAAAGCCTAATGGCTTCTTACAACTATATTTTTTTGAAAAGAGAAAGTACTAACCCTTGCTTCCTTGCTTTCAGAACTACTTTATGTTAAACAGCATTAGTAGTTAAATGCCATGATTTGTTTACTGTCAAAGCTGCAAAGGCATAGCAATTCAAAATAAGCAAATATACGATTTACTTCTCAGTTATGACTCCAGGTGATATAGCTGTACAATTTTCCCATAAGAACTACCACAACAGGGTGGCAGCAATTAGACTATGGCATATCAGTAGCCCAAACAAGCTGGGGGGGGGGATTTTACTTGTACAGGGATTTAAATTGTTAGTATTAATTCCATGAGAGTACATGAGCAAGCGATATACAATGTGTCTATGGCATCAAAGTTTCATAGAATATGGTTAAAATAATATATAGAAAATAATCTTTAAAATGAAATAATAAAAATAACTGAGAAAGAATATTAATAACAGTTGAACAATTGTAAAACAATTTATATTGCCTTGCATAACAGAATTTCAAGTCATCATGAAGTAAAAACAAACAAATCCGTTACCAGTCTCAAGAACGTTCCAATGTCTACCCTAAGTTTTTTGACTTTCCTCCTAGTAGGTAATACTTTCTAGTGATAATTATTTGGTATATTTCAAATAAGATATTGAATATGAAACTTACTTTTCATAATATATGGTATATAAGCACATATCATCTCAGGTTCTTTTATTGTTTGTTGATAAGTATGATATTGAATTAACCATTATAGAGATATATCATTGTTTAGAAATGAGCCCAACCTTGATGAATTTATAATTTTTAAGTTTAAAGAAAATTGGGATGAAACTAAAACACAAAAACAGAAGAGATGTCAAAAGGTAGGTTTTGAACTAATTGCTTTGCACCTTAGAAAGCTAATGTAACCATTATTCTATACATCTTAATAAAAACCAAGCAAGTATCCAGGTATAATTTTCAAAGCAATATTAGCCTGGGATGTTTGAGCTTCATGTATGGAACAACAGACTGGAAACTGTTCCTTATTTAAATCATGATTCAGATATAGCAGGAATTTCATCTCAAATGTAAAAAATAGTAAAAAAGTAAATAAAACCTAAACTCAGGTTCTAATATTTACATATGCATATGTAGGGAAACCAAGCTTAGCTTGGATAGGAGAAAGAATAACATTTTAATTTATATTATTAAAACATTTTTATTATTAAAATTATGAAACAAATACATATTATTATTTCCAAATTTAAAAAATGCCCCAATGTGGAGAATTTTTAAATCTTCAGGACTGTCTCTCCATTGTAAATGCTTGTCAGACGTTCTCATTGTTAGGTAAGAGTTAGATGGCCCAGCTATCTGCAAGCCATGCCTAAATCATAATACATTAGTAAGTTTGTAAAATGATCAGAACTATCTCCAGGTTTGCTATATTTGATGTAGAAAATATGTGTGGTTGCATGCCTGACCAATTAATTGCCTTTGAAATTCTTGCATCCATTAGCACTCTAACAGTCCTAATAAATTTAGCCTTTATGTCATTTTTAACTTCACCCCAAGGCTACTACTGTGGATTAAATTGACTGTGAATTACCAGTTCTTTTCCTTTCTTACAAGAGACTGTCTAGCATAGAGATTTTCTGCATTTCAAAAATGTTCCGTGATAGGGTTACATCTATTTATCAGTTTCTTCTTCTAATGGCATCTGAGAATGAGAACACTGATTTTGGCAGGTGTGTTGCTGGCATGCAGTTTTAGCGTAAATTCACCTCTGTGTCTGCACTGCTCAATAGAGTTCCTGCCTTCAAATTCCAAACCAGATTAGGATAGCTTATTGTTCACCTTTCCTGGCTACTCCTCCAAACAAAACAAAGCTACAAGCTGTACCATTCTTGAATAGGAGGCAACAAAGCAAAGACAACCAGTGAATCACAGTTCTATACAGACATGTGCCTGTATTAGATTGTTTTCAGTGAGCATTGGTAGTCTAAATATGAAGAAAAACATACGGGAAAGAGTTAGAGAGGAGCTTGGTAGGAGAAGCAGTGAGGATCCATTGTGCATATCACAAAGTGTTAGAGTTCTGAACAGAACGCTTTTTTTTTTTTTTTTTTTTTTTTTTTCGAGACAGGGTTTCTCTGTAGCTTTGGAGCCTGTCATGAAACTAGCTCTTATAGACCACAATGGCCTCGAACTCACAGAGATCCTCCTGTCTCTGCCTCCCAAGTGCTAGGATTAAAGGCGTGTGCCACCACCACCTGGTTGCAAAACACTTCTTAACTTCACTAGTCTCTGTGTTCTGACCTCGTTGAACATTTATGTATTTTCTTTCTCATTTTTATTATTTAATTTATTTTCTCTCATACATTAAATCTTGACGGTAGCTTTCCCTCCATTCATGCCCCCAGTTCTTCCTGACATCTACCCTCTAACCCAGAGCCGCTTCTCCGTTTCAGTTCAGATATCCCTCGCAGGGATATCAAGTTAACATTGTATAACAAGTTACAATAAGACTAGGCACAAACCCCATATCAACCCTAGTATAAGGAAAAGGTGTATGTGTGTATTTGTGTGTGTGTGTGCTCATGCTTGCACGCACCCAAGTTCATGCATGGACTTGAGTCTAGCACTCTTGTGCTGAGCCATCTCTCTGTTCTTCTTTTGTATTGTAGATATCTATTTTATGCATGTTTATTTGTATTCTTTTTATATACATTTGCTGAAATCTACATTTGTAGCAGTGAAATTACCACAAATCACTACAGACCAAAGGAATTACAGGACACAAAGGTAGCATCTCAGCCTGAAACATTCCAAACCACTTCAGTGGCCCTGTCTGAAAACGACCCAAACATTCGGTGGAATTTTAATATTTAAGGCAAATTTTTGAAGAAAAAAAATGTAGTTTCTAAATATAAAGCAAATGTCCATTTAAAATTTTTTTTCTTGCAATATTCAGTTATGTAAGTATTTGCATCTTTTTGACTTTTTAAATTTCTGTTCTGCATATTAAACAAAGTACCTGTGCTTACTATGCAAGTGTTCTACTATTAAACTATATCACAGCTTTATTTTACTTTTTTACTTTAAATTTATTTATTTATTTATTTTAGTTTTAATACAGAGTCAGCTTGTGTAGCCCAGGAAAATCTGGATTTTCCAGTCTTTCTTTTTTAGACCTCCTGAGTAACTTGATTACTGGATTTTATCACCAAGATAGACTAGTTTATATTATCAACTTTAGGATTGCTTGCATGTTTTTACACTGAGTTTTGTTATGTTAATTTGGCTGACCAGGAAATTCTTTTTTTTCCAGCCTTTTTATTTATTTTTTATTAATTAATTAATTAATTTAATTATTAAAGATTTCTGCCTCTTCCCCGCCACCACCTCCCATCCCCCCCCTCCCCGAATCAAGTCTTCCTCCCTCCTCAGCCCAAAGAGCAAGCAGGTTTCCCTGCCCTGTGGGAGGTCCAAGGACCACCCACCTCCATCCAGGTCTATTAAGGTGAGCATCCAAACTACCTAGGCTCCCACAAAGCCATTACGTGCAATAGGATCAAGAACCCATTGCCATTGTTCTTCAGTTCTCAGTAGTCCTCATTGTCCGTTATGTTCAGCGATATCGGTTTTTGGTCAAGTAACTCTCCTATCTATCTCAGACTCTTGAGTCTCTCAGGCCACAAAGATGACACTACATCCGATCATCGCCTATAATTTTGAAGGAAACTCTGTATCTGGAGGAGAGAGATACATACCTACTTTGATCCAAGTTCTAATCTAACACTATCCCTACAATAGCAACTCCTGAGTTATAATTAAGTCAATTGCTTCTAATTTTATTCATATTCCATTCTATTGTATTACCTCCCTGTCAGATAGAATTTATTATAATTCAATTTATTTATTGTGTGTGTCTATGTTCCTTTAAGTATTTGTATATTGGAACACATGTGTGGAGGTCAGAGGATGTTTAGGAGTTTGTTCTCCCTTTTTACCATGTTGTTTCTAGGATTATGACCTGGACCAGATGGTCTAGCAACAAGCACCTTGATCTGAGCCATTTCCCCATCCCTGACATTTTATTATGTCAGCTATGTTAATAAGCATAACAAGAAGAATTTGATCATAAATTATAAACTGTGTTTTCTTCTAGTAACTTTGTCAATCAACATTCCTTAAACATACACTGTATAATTACAATTTACCTATTGTTCAAAAATATTCTTTTCTGACCACTGAGCATATATTTGACATGATCTAAATCAACCATCAAGCCTATCAATAGCTTCCCACCTCATGTTCCAGAAAACAGAATTTGTCCATTTCTTGACCCTTGATCCTCTCCACATCATTCTCTCTTCTGTGCTCCAAGTCTTATGCTTCAAGGCAACAGCTCCCCATTTGAGCATAACTAGCCACACACAACCACATGTACAGATTTTGGTGAATGAATCATGCTGAAATTCTTAACATTATACATGAGAACACAATTGTTGATTGGCATACCTTGGTATGGAGTCGTGTGAATAAAAAAGAATAAAGTGTATAGAAGAAAAGAGTACCTGCTCTGTTACATGCAACACAGATAGGACAGAGTGCAGGGCTATGATTCATCTCTATATAATATTTTTCATTCAAAAGCAGAATAATTATTATTGAAGTATAATTCATTAAAACTATAAAAATTATTGAGTCTATGTAGCCCCATGTAATAAAACATAAGTTTATTCTCTAAAATTACGTTTTTTTTCAGTATGTTATATAAGAAAACAGATCTTCCCAGAAAAGCCACTTGAAAGGATTGTTCTCATCTTCTAGAGCATAATAAAAAGAAAACCCAAAAATTTTAAATGAGAAAATATTTTGAAGTAATGCATTAAGACATGTTTTCTTCTCATTGACATTGATCTCTGAAGTTTACACAGGCAGGGTTAGCCAGAAAATGTTATAATTTATTCCAGTAGCAAGCCTCTGTTGGTCCTCTATAAAGAAAAGAAACTAAATGGTATAATCTGTGGTTCACCATGTTAAAGAAAATTTTGTTTGTGGTTTTCTGCTTTTGGCTTTTATTCTGCAAGCCCTTCTTAATCATCACCGATCTGCATTTCAAAGAGAACTGAACAGTGACATTTTGTTCCTGATTTTTATTAAGATGAAAACTAAAATCCCCAGAGAAGTATTTAATAAAAAAACAATATTTTGGCAAAATTAGAAAACTTTAACACCTTCAACACTTAGAAATTATTATTCTATGTCTATATAATTTTGAAACATAAACTTATTAAAAGAATCATCTTTTTAAAATATCTCAAACCTGACTTGCCTTCCTCATAGATAATTGTGATTATATTGTGGTAATAAATATTTTATTTTCATAACTTTGAATAATTTTATTAAACTTTACTAAACATAAAAAATCTGTAGTCTTGGCCAGGCGGTGGTGGCGCACACCTTTAATCCCAACACTTGGGAGGCAGAGGCAGGCGGATCTCTGTGAGTTCGAGACCAGCCTGGTCTACAAGAGCTAGTTCCAGGACAGGCTCCAAAACCACAGAGAAACCCTGTCTCGAAAAACCAAAAAAAAAAAAAAAAAAAAAACAAAACAAAAAAAAAAAAACCTGTAGTCTTGCAATAGTCACCTAGGAAAACACTAAACATTTGTATAATATCATAGCATTAATTTAGTTATGTATTAGTAAACAAGAGGAACTCAGAGAATTCTTATAGGAATAGAATTAGGCATAAGTGCTTTGGGAAGATGACAGCATCTACCAAACTTTACTATACTCATTTAACTACACTCATGCCTGCCCTGTGACCCAGAAATTCTTCTAGAGAAAATATCAGGGCATACACAGTACTCACATACGTGCACACACACATGTGCATGTGTGCACACACACACACTCACACACAAACACAAGATCGTCAAGGATAATCACTGTAGAATTACATTAGCCCATACCAGCCCTTGAATAAAATTCATGAATTCATTAAGAGAGCAATGGATAAGTTGATTGTCATGTGATCATACAAGTACACTATACTTTAATGAGAATATCAGACCTCCGGATAATCACACAAGCATAGTGTTCTGAAAAATGAATCAGATACAAGTTATTATTTATTTATAATGTACAAAAGTAAGAAAAACATATTTGTGGCATAAATTAGGATAGCAATTACCTTTGGAAATGGTGATGGTGGAAATGGTGGTTCGGATGGGCACCCATGTGTTATTGATAATTCTTGGTCTGTGATCTCTTCACAGGGGTATGTTCCCTTTCTGAAAACACTATCTAAATTTTATGTATTTTCCTATTTTAGAAATGTATATACTATTTAAAGAAATTTAAAGAAAACTTTAAAAATCTTATAAAAAACCTGTATAAGTGATTTGAATAAGATCATTATAAATAATTAGGTATTTGATTGTTACACTTGCTTCTATATTGCCTGCAAAGAGTTTGCTAAGATATAATTATGTTAAAGTAATGATTTCCGGTGCTCAATAGGACTGTAGCCTGACTATAGCTAACAGTAACGAAGTACATACTTCAAGTCAACAGCCTCACTTTTTTTTTATTAATACATCTCAAGTAGATATAGCTCACAAAGAATAACTTCCATGAATACATCATGTTCAGTAAGGTGAGTTTTCATACCTATAGAAATCCTCTTTTAAGAACCACCACTGGGAGTGAAAATATTTTTCATATGACATTAAAGTTTTCAAAGAACGATGACCTACTTTTATCTGATTCCAGTTTGGGATAAAGGTTTTCCTCTCTTTTGAAAGAAAGAAAATTGGTGAAGAATTTAAGTATGAAATAAGCTCTTTATTGGTGGAGTCTTTTTCTAAAGATTTATGATTGGATTGTTCTTTAAATTTTTTGATGTTGTTGAAGATAAATTATAATTATTTAATTGATTTTTGCAAATTTCAGTGACAATATCATAAATCTGAACACCCAATGATGAAGATATCATATCTAGTTACAATAAAAAGATTGTGGTGAATTGTCATTATACAGATTTTACTTCATTGACTAATTTGTCTTAATTACCGACTATCAATTTACATCTAATAAGCATTGTTGCCTTTTTAAAAATTCATAGTATCACATTTGATATAAACATCATGAAGGACTATAGTGGAAAATATCATGAAAAATGATCAGTTTACTTGTGCCACTTTCCATTATATTTTCACATACGTGAAAGCCCTACATACTTTTGACTTGCTCACTATATGTAATGTCTACCAACTAAAAGTTACAGAAATTTATAAAATCCTATTAAAAGGCTTTTCACTGAATATACTGTCATCTGGAATGTTTTAAATCCCTCAATATAGAAGGCAGTCAACATTTGGACAAAATGCAGTTTTCTTCTTAATCATTCAAGTATTACATACAGGCATTCCAGAACTGTATGACTTTTGTAAGGCAACTCATGAGAGAAATACATTTTAAGGTCTCCATAAGATTAAAGCTTGATTTACTATCACAAGGAAGAATTCTTATGCCAGATAGAAACCAGTATATTCTTAACCAGTTCACTTGTTCCAGTTATTTAAATTTGGCACTATTAAAAAAATGAAAATACCACAGTAGTCATATGACCATAGTAATTTAAAATTAATGTTGCTAGTTTAAAAATCTATGTGAACAATTGTGTTTTTATACAGTGTTTGACTAAAAATGGGGTCTCAGTTATCTGAACTCCCACCTAGCTTCCCTAGTCTCATCAAAGTAATTATAAAGTAAAAAGCCTTGCTAAAATGATTGGAACGTAGCAAAAATAATGTCATATCACAATATTTTTGCAAGTTGATAGGCCCTTTATGCTGCTTGCTTCCAAAAGACAACTTTAGGCACAGGACATATCTGATGGTTTATTAATGATTTTGTCTTCATATATTGAATTAGGTCATTGCAAAGTAGTACCTTAAAGTCCCCCTTTAACTCAGTCTCTGCACCTATTAAAATGACATTTCTCTGATCAGTAAGTGCCTATGTTCTATATTTTTCTTTCTAATTTAATAATGCCCCAATTGCAAATTCTTAATGTTTCGTAACTTTTTAAAAGAAATTAATATTCAGAACACACAATTCACCATTGCAAAGAATAATCGAAGAGAAATATGTGAGAAGAAAAAAATACCTATATTTTTGAAATCTTTAGGTTTTAAACCATACCTTGGGGAGAGTTCAGTTACTTAAATATGCACATTCAGTGAAAATAACAGGAAATTACATGTTTCTAGGGGTCTCAATAGAGAGATTACTAGACTCCTTTAAACAGAAAAGTATGATTTAAAAGATAGCTTCGGTAAGTCAGTGCACAATCACACATTTCTCAGCTTCCTCATTAACAAGTGGTTGCAGATTAATGCATTGGTGTATTGAGCTTTTAATGACATTGTTAATGCATGAGGACTTACCTCAGTAACAGTGCGGCTTCCCAGAAGTAAAATCCAGAAACTAGTGTCCGAAAGTGTCTCACGTGGGCCATGATACGGAGCGATATTCACGAACCTGGAAAGAGTCTTATCCGAGGCATGAGGGACCAGAAAAGCAGAAAGGAAAATGTGCCATCTAACCCTTAGGGCTGGTGGAGACAAACGCTTGGAAGGTTTCAGCACCTCAGACAGCTCCCTCGGCGTTCTGAAGCCCTCTCTTTGGAGAAGAGGGATTCACAGGGCTGCAAACATGCAAGTGATTTTACAGTGAAGCCATAGAAGGAAGTGAGATCGATACGATGCGTCAGGAGTGCCTAGGTCCTGAGCAACAGTTCCCCCAAGCTTTTTCAGCAAGAAAAGACTCGGCTTTTCTTGGCTCTGACTCACTGGTCGAGGAAGAACATCAGTCAAAATTGGAAATGCTGCTCCATCGAGTCCAAGCGCCGGAATCTCGGCTCTCCACCTTTGCAAAAAACCCACGGAGCGCGGCAAAGACAGGCGGGGGCGGGGCCAGAGGACTTGTCCTTCCCGCCAATCACAGCTGCACAGCGGGACAGAGTGACAGGCCACTTTCACGCATGGAAGTGTTCAGCCTTTCGCCACTTAAAACAGGAAGGGACAGTGTAGAATTGGTGCAGAGCCTACTAAGATCCTGGAGGGAGAAGAGCAGAAAGCCTCCAAGCTGAAAGGGGGATATTCAGCGGTTTCCAGGATTAGGGGGAAGAACTACATGGGGATGCTCCCTCTCTCACGGGGAATGCACAGTTTAGTAAGGAAAGCTCAGCCGAAATGCCGGAGTGAACCCACATCCTTGAAAAGGGCTTGGGAAGCTGGGTATGCGTCGCACATACTGAGCAGAATCACTTTCTTCTAGAAGCATCTCATGAGCATGGCCAGCTTGCAGTCAGTTAATTGACTTCAGTGCTAATGAGACCTCTAAAAAGACCAAGGGATGAAGTCTCCCGCTAGAGACATCATTTATACCGCCCCCGCCAACCTCAGATTTCCAAGGTTCACGGTGATTTTAAGGGAGGAACTTGCATATAGTACTAATTGGTTTATCTTCTCTTTCATCATTCCAGAGCTCAATCCCTCTATTTCCTCTGTGTTCCATTCTTGCTCCTTCTTTCTTCTTCCCTTTCAAACTAGTGCTAGTGTGCGTGTGTGTATGTGTGCGTGTGTGTGTGTATGTAATAGAAAAATATTTTGTTTGTTTCTTCTGTTTCTTTTTTTTTCTTCCAAAAATCTACTGGGGATTTATTCTGAAAGCTCTACTTTGAATTTTTCAACAACGAAGCTGAATATTAAGAATGTATTCATAACCTGTCTCACAATATTTTTTGTAGTTGAATTCAAAGTGTAATTCACAATTTAGGTACCTTTGCAATATCCCATTTAATCAGGCCAGTACAAAGCATCACGTGAAAAGCTGCTAAGAGAAGTTGGACTCCATATTCTCCTTTTTGCTCTCATTTAGTAGATCACATTATTCTCACAAATAATAGTTTTCTGAATCTATTTCTGTATTTCAGAATAGATTTTCATGTGACTGTTTTTTTGTATTTAAATCATAAGCAAGCAGAAGACTCACATGTTCATACCACCCTCTTTTATACCTATGTATATAAATGTAATCATTTCTATATGTGTGTACATGTACATGTATATGTATGTATGGGCATGCTTATGCTATATTTGGAGATTATAAGATGACCTGTAGAGACTCAATCCTGTCATTTCACCTTATGAGTTCAAGATCACACTTGGTCATGTATCTTGGCAGCAAATGCCTTTACCTGCTGAGCCATCTCACTGTTCTGAGAAGATACCATTTTCAATGAACTCAATAATGCTTTAATGAATTTGTTGGAAGCTTACGTGACACAAAAGCTATTCAGTTAGTTATTTTTTGTTAACAATTACAGCTTTGAAAACACACATAATAAGAGATATTTGCATTATAATTTTTCTTAATTTAGTTATTATAAAAGAAAACAATTCTTCAAGCCCTAATGTAGTTCATCACTGAGATTGATGTAGAGTCATGAACCATGGAAGAAAGTTGCTTACATGCTTTCTTTCTCATACTACCCAGACCACATGCCCAGAGGTGGTACTGCCAGACACAGTGGTCTCAGCTCTCACATATCAATCATTAATAAAAAAAATGTCTCCCAGGTCAATCTTGCACCAGATCAATCTCCTGGAGGCAACTCCTAAATTGAGATACCAATATGTTTAGGTTTGTGTCAAGTAGACAAAAGGCAATCAGTGCAATATTTATAGAATTAATGATAGTCAACTTTATTTGTAATTAGGGGTTAAAACTCATGTCGTGGAGTGCAATATTAGAGTGATCTGCCTGGCTTCTGGGTCTGAGTTCTGCAGTGCCCTTGTTGCATTTTTGAAAATTTCCTTGAAAAGAAGATCTATTTCTTGGAAGAGCCAAACATTCTAGACTCGTGAAGCATATATTCTCCAACATGGAGAATGAAGAAGAGAATGGTTCAAACTATTAATTAAACAAGTGAGATGAATTTTTTGCACCCTGAAAGATGTTCAGGATGACTATCCTAGCAGTTTGGTGTAATTTTTTTAGGATGGTTGTTTTGTTTGTCAACTGACAGTGGTTCCCTTCTCATTACACCTCAAATTCATGACTTCATTATAACTATTAGAATTAGTATATTTTATTATAAAATTCATGTATATATATGCACACATATAAATATGTAGATAAAAACTACTGCACACATTTAGTTTTCTTGTGTGTATTCTTCTTTTTAGTTTATAATATAATTGCATGGTTTCCCTTTTCCTTTTCCTCCCTCCAAACCCTCCCATATAACCCCCTTGCTCTGTAGTCAATCCAGGAATGCTGAGAGTGGGAGAAATTATCTCCCCTGTGAAAAGAACACAAATTGGTTATCAAATACCAAATGGTCAGCCCTGAAAACATAATACAGTTAACATTATACATATAGAGAAAATTGTATTTACATATTTACTTTGTACATATGTAACAACAATTTATAATAAATGAGTTCACATAAATTTTTAAACCCTGAAAGATATTTTGCATATGTGACTAGGAAGGAACTGGACTAGGTCCTAGATCCTAAGGTCAAGAATATGACTTAGAGAAAAACAAAGGCTTTATCCTGACACCCTGCAGGGGCTTGCAGCTCACCTGCTCCTGCCCATCAACACCATTTTGCAGGAACTAGATTTCTTTTGCTTGTTTACTCCTACAGTGAAACTGAAGATTAATAAAGAAATAACAAACATCCAAAGAGATCAGTCTGTGCAAACAAACCTCATGCTAGCAAAATACATTTGTTTTTTGAGACAGTATTTAAAAAAATAATACAAACTCAAAAGAAAGCTGAGTGCATTGCAATTCTACATGCCTTCTCAATTTATAAGTGCTGAATTGTCAAATAATTACTTTAAAAGGCAAATTAGAGGCCAGCTTAATAATAAACTCAAGTCAATTTAGTGATAGAGAAGACACAATAGAAGAAACCTTTCGTAGCACAGCGATTCAACTTCTAAAAGATAAACAGACAACCAGAAACTTAAGAGTAGATGAAATAAAACAACGAAATTAGACTGGGATAAGAAAGAAATGACAGAACTTTGAGAGGTAGGAAGTATATTATATATGATAAAAATAACTGAGTGAGTTGAAGAATTAAGATTAGTAAAGTGATGAGTCTTACTAGGTCATAGGAAGTTTTGAAGTAAAAAAATATATAATCCAACCCTCCTATAATAAACAAGTTTACAAATAATAATGTTAAACCTTCTTCCAGATATTTTAATTCAATAATCTGGAAAATAAACATTAGCTAAATGATGGAGGAAGGTCATTGGCTAATAAAGAAACTGCCTTGGCCCATTTGATAGGCCAGCCTTTAGGTGGGTGGAGGAAACAGAACAGAATGCTGGGAGGAAGAGGAATTGAGCTCAGATGCAGAGCAGCTCCTCTCAGAGCCAGACGCGTTGCAGCCAGCCACCAGGTCAGACATGCTGAATCTTTCCCGGTAAGCACACCTAGTGGTGCTACGCAATTATTAGAAATGGGCTAAATTAATATGTGAGAATTATCCTAGAAGAGGCTAGATATAATGGGCCAGGCAGTGTTTAAAAGAATACAGTTTGTGTGTTGTTATTTCGGGGCATAAGCTAGCCAGGCGACTATGAGCTGGGGTGACAGGAACACAGCCTGCAGCTCCTACAACAGAATGGCAGTTTCTTTATTAGCCAATGACCTTCCTCCACCAGCTAAAAGAATTTAGCAACTCATCCTAGGAGAAAGGTAGTTTATTGCCAAGTAGATATTTTATTCAAGAGACAGGTCTTCAATATAACGAAAGCTGCAGCCAGGTGGTGGTGTGCAAGCCTCTAATCCCAGTACTTGGGAGGCAAAGACAGGTGGATCTCTGTGAATTTGAGGGCAGCCTTATCTACAAAGTGAGTTCCAGGACAGCCAATAAACTCTGTATTTAAAAAAAGGCGAAAAAGAAAAAAAAAAGAAAGAAAAAAGGAAAGGAAGAAAGAAAGAAAGAAAGAAAGAAAGAACGAAAGAAAGAAAGAAAGAAAGAAAGAAAGAAAGAAAGAAAGAAAGAAAGAGAACGAGCAAACTCTGACATGGTATATGCCTGGACTCCAAGAAATTGTAAGAAAGAGGCAAAAGAAAGAGAAACAAACTTGGTCTATAGAGACCTCCTAGAGAGTTCCTAGTCCACCAGATCTGAATATTGACATACTGTATTAAATAAAAAAGAAGAAAAAAATTTAAAAAGTACATTTACAGTATAAGTTATCAAAATTTAAGATATTAAACACAGGATTATTTATTCAGTTTGGTAAGCACATAAAAATTTAAAGTTCCAGATAAACTAGACAAATGCAATTTTGCATGCAATAAATACTAATTACAGAATAGAATATCATGCCTAAATTAAAATTTTAAGCATTTCAATCAAATGTGTCAATTTATTATTAATATTGCAGTGTCTTAGAGATTGTAGGAAAGATGTAAGTCATAGGAAATAATGAAAAATCCTTTGTCCATTTTAAAAGAAAGTAAAATAAAATATCATCAAAGAATGAGAATATTCTCAGTGTTTGGCTAATTTCAAAGAAAGATGGTTTTATAGCAAATACAAAGTAGAACAGTTTTACACTAGAGAGATGGGAGTAAAGAATACACTCAAGTGAAGTGAACAATATGCCTTAATACCTTATTAATATGTTTACTATTAAGGTCACATTTGTGTACTTGTAAAATAAGATTATATATTGGTATAAATGTAACTTAAAAATTTATGTGTTGAGTTGACAACAATTTTCAGTGTTTGGAAATTTTATCACCTATGTTTTCCAAATTGCCACTTATAATTGCAACTTAATTTTATTGTTTTGGGCAAATTTTCTTCTCAGGTATTAAGAGAGATTCATGCTTATTTTCTTCTAGTTATGGAAGAAAAGTAGAAATCAACCATTCAAGGAAGGTTGTGCAATACAGAATTTGTCAGAGGTTTTTACCTTCTTGATTATTGGTGCCTGAGAAGCTCAACACACTCTGTGCAACGGAAAACAGAAAATAATTATGATATAATTCTCGAGGCTGGAAATCTATTTTATTTTCTTATGTTTCTATTAAAAATTTTCTTTTCTTTTCTTTTCTTTTTAATTTTTTTTCGAGACAAGGTTTCTCTGTAGCTTTGAAACCTGTCCTGGAACTAGCCCTTGTAGACCAGGCTGGCCTCAAACTTCCAGAGATCCACCTGCCTCTGCTTCCCAATTGCTGGGATTAAAGGCGTGTGCTTCCACCACCTGGCCGCTATTAGAAAATTTCAACATTTGTAAGTTTTGACTTGTTTCTTCAAGATTGAGACATTTTATCTAGAAGGGAGGCTCATTAAGACTCAGAAAGTAAAGAGAAAGCTTCAAAAGTACAGGAGCTCCTAAAGCTTACAAGGTTCATGATATTCCTTTGCAAGGAACAGAAAAAGAGGCAATAATAGATACTGGCATGAAAAGATCCCAACTTTAAAAAAAGTACACAAAGTATTCACTTTAGTAAAGATTTTTCAAAAATAGTTATTTAATTTCTTTGTTCAAGGATAGTTTATGAAATCCCCAAATCTTTACTCATCACAACCCATGTGGTTTCAGTAGTGTGTGCTAGCTCTGGCCACTGTGCAGTTCCCAGAAAGGATAGAATGCTTGATGATAAGCTGCTCACTTTTAGGGAAGTGGAGAACTAAAAAAAATGCTCTCTTTTGTTTGATGTAATTATATAATTTGTTGTGAAAATAAAGTTTTGTGTACATAGGAAAGAAGGAGGAAGAGGAAAAGAAGACAAAAAGAAGGAAGAAAGAGGAGAAATAGGAGGAGGAAAAACAAGAGGAAGAAGAGGAGGAGGATGAGAAGAAGAAACTGATGATGGCATCCATGACACAGACAATTAAGACAGTGAAGGCAACTACTACAATGTCTATGAAAACAACAACTGCTACTCAAACCTGCAAGTATCCTACTCATACAGGGAGCTCCAAGGATGCTGTTTTTCTGAAACTCATGATGGGCTGGTCTTTCTCTTAATTCAGAGATATCCATGCTTTCAAAATATCCATGCTCCTGAAGGAAACTCTAATGAACTCATTGGTTCACTCAACTAGACTTGGTGGAATCATTTCCATGTTCTGTCAGTGTTCTATATGGGTAAATAGGCATTGCTCCATATTTCTCCAGGGAAAATCACACAATATGACTAAATCTCATTCTGTGTAAATACATAAGACAATGGAAAATTGGCAATAGTTTAAAGATTCTAATTATTCAAGTAGAGTATTTTTATTCTTGAAGGTGAAACATGGTATTACATAATTTACTTTTCCTACATTTAAATTATATTAAAATATTTTATAATTAGCCTTTGTAATACCAATTTAAAACAGATACTCTTACTTAAGATGCAATGAAAATACCATTTACGTGTGTTTTATATATTCCTGTGGAATGCCTTTTTAATATTTAAAATATTTTTTGTGAATTTTATGCAGCTGCACGGTATTAAACCATTCAACTTCCTCCTGCTTATGACTCTTCCTGTGTCTCCCACTCATTCTCAACTTTATGATGCTTTTCTTCCATTGTTATTGTAACATATCAATATAAATACAATCTGCTGTGTTTGTTTAGCTAAATTTTCCATCATTACATTCTGCATCATTTATCCTTGTATGTTTTAATATATTTTCTTCTAGATAACATATGCAATGCCTTTCTTGAAAATTATTTTTTAGTCAGATATTATAGTAACTTTAATTTTTTTATGTTTCACAATAGAATATTACTATGCATTTCTTTTTTAGTGTTTTATTTATTACTCTCCCCCACTGCATGTGTGTGTTTGTGTATGTGTGTTTGTGTGTGTGTGTGTGTGTGTGTGTGTGTGAGAGAGAGAGAGAGAGAGAGAGAGAGAGAGAGAGAGAGAGCATATGCTACAACATGCCTGTGGAGATTCAAGAGCAATTTTCTAGAATTATTTTCATTTACCTTGCTGGAGACAGGGTCTTTCTTGTTTCTGCTACTCTCTTGAATATTTGGCCATCTGGACCATGAGTGTCTGTGCAATACTTCTGTTTCCACTTCCCATCTTTCTGTAGGAGGGTTGGGAATGTAGATGAACATCACAGCTGAATTAGAGAACAAACCAAAAGCAAAAATGAACAAACGAATGTAAAAACCTAACTTTACTTACACTTAATTTGTTCTTCTCATGAAACTTCCAGCCATTGTGTTTTGGGACATTTTATTATACAGTAGAAGCTAACAGGTAAACTAATGATTATTTTAAGGTTAGATTATTTTTCTACATCCCAGATGTTTATATCCACTCATAATCGATCTACAGGGGCCTGTAGAAAAATCATCTTAGAAAACTTGAAGATACAGATTTCAGAACTAACCATCTGAGTTTGAATGCTTATCCTTCCCTTTATTTGAAATTTAAAAAGTCATGCCATCTATAGTTTAGTTTCTTCATCTTAAAAAAAAAAAATCTCTGACAAAGACAAGAACTTTACTCAATTTTACATGTTATGTTATTTTGAAGCAGGATTAATAAAAACTCAAAAAAAAGTTATTGGGGTTCAACCTGAAGACCAGAAAAGCAAAACAGCCAGTCGCTGACTCTTACCTTGACCTCAGTCTCAAAATAGTGATCCTGTCTCCAGGAATCTCAGAATGAGAGTGTGACGGAGAGCTGCTTCCTCCTGTTTTATAATCCTCTCTAGTTCTGGGTTTAAGGGCATGCACCACTAACACCTGGTTTCTATGACAAGGTAGTGTGGCTACTGGAATTAAAAGTGTGTATCATTGCTGCCTGGTCTGTACTTTTCTGATCTTCAGGCAAGCTTTACTTATTAAAATACAAATGAAATGCCACTACATTATGTTGATGTTTAATTTATTGACTAATTATATCACAGCAATAGGTTATTTCTTTATATCAGATTTACACAATGATGGTCTTGATCCCATCTGACTTTTCATTTGTGCCTGGGGATGGAACTCAAACTGTTAGGCTTACGTGGTGTTTTTACTTGCTGGACCATCTCCTTGGGTCCTGCTATTTATCATTTAAAAGGTGCTTGTTAATATGTTAATTAAAAACTACTATGGTATCAAACCTTCAAATGATTCTCAAACTGTTTTATCTCAAGGATAATATAACTACATAAACAACTTAAACTCATGTTATTGTATGTGATCATAGTTTATAAAATGACACCAATTTCATATTGGCATGTTCAATAGGCTTGTAGTTCTTAATGGCAGTTGCTTTTATCTAAAGTATGAATGTGTTGCAAGTTCTACCTGGGATGATGGATTTGCCTGCACATAGTAATGATAAAAGTGATAAATGGCTTGTATATTAATTCAGCCTGTTTTGATAACAAGGGGTATTTTTCATATTCAACATAAACCACTGGTCCAGATGTTCCTGAACGGGGTGCAAAGCACATCTCTCAGGATCCTGATTCCTCATCGCAGAAACAGGTAAATCACAATGGCAGCTAGAAAATTACGATCACAAGAGTTAAAGTTTAATTGTTCCCAGAGTATTATTATAAGTAGTATTCTGAATGCTTTTGAGAAATAATCAAAGTATTTTCAGACAATCTGAAAAATATTAAAAAACATGAGAGAAATTAACCACATTTTCATGGTTCTATTTATTGGAAATATGCAGAATAGGCTAATTTATGGAAGCAAATAGTAACCTAGAATATATAATTCCATTTTCTGCTTATTGTGGGGGCTAATGAAGAAAAAAATGTTAGAAGCATCAACATTTTAAGAAGATATTTTACATTATTTATTTGTGCCTAGAAGTAACACTATGAAAATGATATTTATTTTCTGAGATATCTGGGCTTTTAGGAGTACTTTAAGAACCATCAGCAGATTTGTAGGACTGCCTGCTCTTGCTTGAGTTCAACTTCCAATACTGGCGCTTGCTTTCCTGTTAGCTTGTTCGAAATTGTGTTATTGCTGAGCTTCAATGTCGTATCTGTAAAATTATTCACTTATTTTATATTCATTTTCATGTGTTTCCTATACTTCTCATTTCCATTAAAATTTTGTCTCTGTAGAATTATTTAAATTTTCATTACTATTAACTTTTATCTTTCAATTTATCCATGAAAAGGAACAACAATAAAAATGGTTTTGTCATTGATGCAATTTTTAAAATAACAGCTTTACTAAGAAATAAGATATATTTTGTACCATTAGTTACTCTTTGGAATATTCAATTCAGCAGTTCTCAAGTATTTCCATATAATTTTGCTAGTGAAGATGGAACATTTAAACTCTTTAACAATGAGTCTCACACTCTTTGACACTCATTTTAATTCCCTTCTAGCTCTGGCCTCTGACAAGACCTAAGCTATATTTGCTTCCATAAATTGGCTTATTCTGCATATATCCTATAAATAGAACCATGAAAATGTGGTCAGTTTCGTTCATATATCTTAATATTTTTTCCAATTGTCTGAAAATGCTTTGATTATTTTTCAAATGTTATGCAACAAACATTTATGGGTCATGTGTGTGTGTGTGTTTGTGTGTGTGTGCATGTGTGCCAAGACAAGTATGTATGCTTGTGCAGATGCTTTTGCAGGCCAGATTTACATTGCTTTTTGGGACTGGAACATGGGTTCATGAATTAGGCTTGGCTGGCTGACCAGACATCACCACTTGGATCTTGTCTTTACCCACCCAACACTGGAATTGCAAGGGTACACAACTTTAGACACTTTATAGTTATGAGTGCTGGAGATTGAACTCAAGTCTTTATCTATCTCACTTTCTGTCTATCCAATCTATGTCTCAGACACACACACACACACACACACACACACACACACACTTGGGGCTTTCTGTCCAGATAGTCTACATGTCAGATTCAGAAAGACAGCAAGGTTGAGAATAATAGAGGAAGACACATTAACCTTTAGCCTCCATACCCCACACAAATATGTGTAAGTGCACCTACACACATGTGTACACACATAAGCATACACACACACATAATTGAGGTTCAAACGGTCATTAGTGTCATACAGTTAAATTTCCACCTAAATTTATTATGAGTTAGTTTGTTTCATTTGTTCTTTGTTCCTGTCTTTGTCTTCCTTTGTATTTTAACTTTTAGAAATTTTCATAAAAATTTTATTTGATTCAATCTTTTTCAAATCTGAAAAAAATTGGTTATATTTATTTATTTTTATGTTTATACTTTTCCATGTCTGCTCGAGAGTTGACACTGATATTTACAGTGAGTCAAATTCCACTTCAAATGATAATATTCCTATTTATGGACCATTTTATTGTCTCAGAATGATAATGTATTCAGATTTCTTTCTCCATCACTTATATAATTTGTTTAAAATTTATTCTTATATAATCATGTTTAAGGCTATATTTATATTATTTACATAATTAGGATGAATTAAGAATAGTAATACTAAACTTTCTATTTTGCCCTAATTTACTCTGATGCTCTTTCAATATTAATATCATAAAATATAAAACAAAGTGCCTTTTATCGTGTTTCTTTTGAAAACTCTTCTTTCAAGGTAGCTCCCCACAGACACTCTTTCTTTCTGTCACTTGAGAAATCTGTTTTCAGCTACATTTAAAGTGAAGTTTCTTGAGAAGTGAAGAATTTGGATGTTTAACTTCTTTCTCTTAACACCTTAATGTTTCATTGCAATCTATCACACATGGATTCTGAGCAGTCAGATGTAATTTCTGTTTTGCTCCTGTGCACTATGCTTTAACTATGACTCCTTTCAGAATATTTTTCTTTGTTTTTGATTTTCTGCATTTGAATATTTTGTGCCTGGGTGTAATTGTTTTGGCATTTGTACTGTTTGGTGTTCTCTGAGCTTCCTGGATCTGTTGTTTAGTGTCTGATATTGATTTTGGAAAATCCAGGTCATTATTCTTTCAAAAATATCTTCCATATTTTAACTCCCTTAATCCCATTGCTCAAAAGTCAGAAAGAGGCAGACGATTCAAGGCTAGCTTGGTATGTGTAGTGAGTTCTAGTTCAGTCAGTAAAACGTAGTTAGACTTTGTCTCAAAATAAAAAATAAAAATAACTAATTTTCCTGTTATACTTATATTACCTATTTTCCATATATTTTAATTAATCTATTATAACCCTCACCATATTAATCATTTTACATAGCCACTTTGATAATTCTAATTTCTGCCATATATGAGTTTGATTTCTCTTGCTCTTGAAACTGTTTTATCATACTATGTTCATTGTTATTACTTCTATTAATAGATAGACTTGACATGAAGATTAAATGTAATTTCTATAAACAAGTTTCAGTGTTAATGCGATACAATGTGGGACTAGGGAAGGTTATAGTCTTATGATTAGGCTTCAGTATTTTGTAAGTTTGTGTCCTGAACCATGAACTTCACAAACACTTCTGATCGGTGCTGAACTGGAGAGTAATCTTCTAATACTTGAGTTTTGTATGTACAATTCATACCAAAAGGATAGCAGTTAGACTCTCAGACTTGTCCACGTCTACTCTCTGGCAATTTCTCCTAAATCTTTCACACCAGGTGATGCATCTCATTGCGGATTTCACTGACTGATCTCCAAGCTCTCCCTCCAATCTCAATGTGTGACTGATCTTCTTGTCAGATTTGGGGTGCACTGTGATCTGACCTGCTTTGTTGTTTTTCAGTGTGTTCAGTGTTCCAGTTGCTGCTGGAACAAAATGGTGGTTTCCAAACCATATATTGCTTTATGCAACCTGGAAACTACTAATTATTCTATTTAATGGGAACTCATTTATTATTTAAGGTATTTTAAAACAGTAAGGTGATAATAGATATTTTAGGTATCGTTGGGGATTTTCATCTTAAAATTTCAGCTTAAACTATATTAACTTTAAACTTTAAGCATGTTTGAAAGCATTTATAGGAGAAAAACTGGTTCATGTTTATGGATCAGTGAAAATTAAAAATTATTCTAGAGTTAATTTGTGTACATTAATGATAAATCAGTTTCTTCTTCAAAGTTCTTCAAAATTAATTAGGTAAGTTTCTTTAGACATTTGCAATTGCGCTTTTCTCTATCCAAGATATTTAATAATCCGCAAGGATAATTCCTCCCCTTTCTACTATTTGGGCTTAAACCGTCCTGATAGCAGCTATTCTTGGGCATCCTCTACAAAGTGCACACTTTCTTCTACTTTCTATCAGATCATTCACTTAACTCCTGAGTAATGACCTATGTTAACTTATTTTCTGCCCCACTTGTAAGCTCCATGAGCTAGGTTCCTCCCCCTCTTTATAAGCTAAGTACACCTTTGCATTTTCTGTTGCTTATACTATCAGAACATATGTATTAAAATAATATCTGAACTTAAATAGAAAGAACTTCAACTAACTTAAGATAAAGTCATCAGTATTTCTAGGTAGAACCATGGGTCTATGGATACAGCTCAGTGG
Source organism: Chionomys nivalis (assembly GCF_950005125.1). Taxonomy (NCBI): domain Eukaryota; kingdom Metazoa; phylum Chordata; class Mammalia; order Rodentia; family Cricetidae; genus Chionomys; species Chionomys nivalis. The sequence goes on from NC_080105.1 coordinate 23,681,128, forward strand.
CAGAATGTTTGTTTGCTTAATTTAGGTTTAGCTTTGGGGCTAATTTCAAATGCTTCAAACAGTAACAATAATAATATTTAAGACTGGTGATATAGCTCAGTTGGTAAAGTGTCTTCCTTGCATATATCTATGTCTGTCTGTCTGTCTGTCTGTCTGTCTGTCTGTATCTATCTATCATCTATCTATCTATCTATCTATCTATCTATCTATCTATCTATCTATCTATCTATCTATCATCTATCTATCTATTGTTTATCATCTATTTATCTATTGCTTATCATTTATCTATTTATATCTATAAAATATATATATGGATATTGGAAATAATTTATGGTTGATATTAATTTCCTTTTACTTGCAATTCCTGAATATGAGAGAGACAGAGGCAGAGAGAAAGAGTTGAGAGCATTTTCTATGATATACATTTGAGAGCAGAGGTAACATTGTGCTGATTGATGGAGATAAGCCCAGTGATTTGGCAGCAGTCCTGGCATAGTCAGTGGGGTCCTCAACATTGGTAATAAATAATAATTGATGCAGACATTATCACCAAGGTCAGCCTTAGGGACAGACATTGAATCTGTGGCAGTGGCAGCTGCAGTTATGTTTCCAGTGGGTGTTGGTAGCCTAGTTGACATTTCTGAGAAGCAATATACTGAGATATTCAGTAAACAAAAGAAGACAGAAATGTCCTAAAAAATCATGCTGTAACCATGGAGACAGCTAACTCTGGGGTCCACCAGGCAAGATACTTTCACAGACCTCTCAGTATCTTCTATTAAGAAATGGAAGGTGATTTCCTGAAAAATGAATAGTTATATGTTGAGTTATGAGAAATAAACATATTCTGACAAATTAGTCTTATTTATATGTCATTTAAGGAATAACTTAAGAAGGGCTGTAGATAGCACAGTAACATGTCCTGAATTTTCAATAGTACCCAAGCTCTGTTCCCAGCACCCATATCAGACAGCTCAAAATTTCTGCATCTCAGTTCAAGGGCATCTGTAGCCTCCAGCCTCCAAGAGGACCAGCACAGAAACACATGCACACTCAGCACTCAGGCATGTACGCGCACATACTTAAAAGTAAATTATTTTAAAAAGAAGAGAAACTGTGAAATACGATCAAAACCAAAATGACCTCCAAAGATTTTCTGTGCACATGAAAATACAAATATCTAAACCAAGTATTTCACAGGTTGAGAATACAGAAAGACATCTTTGTCTACGGCACCTAAGTTCTTTCCCCCCTTTTTTATTTTTTAAGACAATTTTTTATTTTGCATACTAATACCAGTTTCCCTTCCCTCCTCTTCCCCTGGTATCCTCACCTTCTCCCCACCCCGCCCCCCCATACATTCCTCAGAGAGGGTAAGACCTCCTATGGAGAGTCAACAAAAAAATCACTTGAGGCAGGACCACCCCCCCCCCACTTTATCTAGGCACAACAAGGTATCCGTCCATAGGGAATGGGCTCCAGAAAGCGAGTTCCGACACTAGGAATACTGATCCCACTTCCAGTGTCCCCGCAAACTGCCCAAGCCACACAATTGTTCTTATTCAGAGGGTCTAGTTCAGTCCTATGCAGGTTTCCCAGCTGTCAGTCGAGTCAGTGGGCTCTCACTAGCTCAGGTCAGATGCTTCTTGGTAGCATCATCACAGTTTGACCCCTTTGCTCATATATTGCTCCTCCTTCTCTTCGACTGTACTCTGGGAGCTTGGCTTAGTGCTTACCTATGGATCTCTGCATCTGATTCCGTCAGTTACTGGATGGAGGTTCTATGATGACAATTAAGGTGTTATCAAACTGATTACAAGGGAAAGCTAAGGTAGCTAAGTTTCGTCTCCAAGTTCCCTGAATTGAAAGTCAAGTTATTTGTGGTTTAATAAAAAAATAAAATAAAAAACTATGAGAAATATTATCCTCCATATTTTTAAACACTCTCATGGGCTACATAATTTTCCCTCTATATGAAGCATATTCAAATACCTATTTGGCATCTTTGACATTTAATAATATAATGTAAAATTTAAAGCAATTATAATTCACTTATGGCTAACTGAATGTTGGCAATGTCTCACCAGGGCTGCCAGTGTTTACTCATGTTCCCTGCTCTATTTTATCAAGAGAAAGGTTCCATCTTAAAAGCAGACTTTTACAAGTCCTGAAAAAGTCAGTCTTAAACATTGCTTTGTTTTATTTTTTTTCTTGATGTTGTATAGATGCCTTGGTGAATGGCAATGGGAAGGATTCTTATATGCTCCCCTTTAGAGCATGGGGAAGTGATGTGGGATTCCTATCTGTATGCTGTGATTACCATTAAAGCATAAAGAAATTGCCTTGGCCTGCTGATGGGACAGAACTTAGCTAGGCAGAGAAAACTAAACTGAATGCTGGGAGAAAGAAAGGTGGAGTCAGGAGAAGCCATGGAGCTACTGCCAGAGACAGATGCTCTGAAATTTGCCGGTAAGCTACAGCCACATTGCAATACACAAATAAATGGAGATGGGTTAAATTAATATGTAAGAGTTAACCAATAAGAAGCTAGAGCTAATTAGCCAAGCAGTAATTTAATTAATACAGTTTCTGTGTGGTTATTTCAGGGCTGAGGGGCCGGGAACTAACTAATGGTCTTCTCGCAATAGCGAAAACACTTTATTTCACAATCTCTTTAAGGTAGTTAGTATGACCTACCACTTCAGTCTACAGACAACTGCTGGTACAATGTTCAATGTGTACATTCACTTTTGAGACCTAGAATCCCAGGCATAGTTTTAATTTTTCACATACCATGGATCTACATTATATTCAAATAGATATTTATCCTCAGAATACTTAGCAGCTGAAAAAACCTTAAAGTAGCTTTAAATAAAATTACAATTTTATATTTAAAATCAGACTTGACATTAAACAGTGACCTTTGAGAGGAAATTCAAATCATAAAAATTTCAAGAGCATTTGTGAAATTAAATATCAAATTTGATGGTTGGTGGTTTTAGTAATTTTATTTTCATTGTTCTAAGAGTGTGTACATATCCGTGTCTGTGTAAGTCTTTGTGTGTTTAACTACACCATAGTTATTGCATTCTCTTCTACCTATGATATTATGCATTTAATATTTCATAAAACTGTATCTAGGAATACATTTTACTTAACTAGAAAATGACAATATTTATAAACCTATAAAGAATGATACATAGGATACTATTTATCATTTATAAGATTTTGTAAATAATTGAGTACTTGCTTTTTTGCTTTCAATTACATTCATATTAAAATATAAATTTTTAACCTTCTTTGTCTTTTTTCACAAAGTCTATGGTATAGGATATTAATATATAAATTTTCATAAAAATTAGGACAAGTGTAGTAACAGTATATTGTAAGAACCATATCATATATGTATCAAATAAAATGTGTGAATTAATATTTATATGTATTACCATTTATTTAATTATAATACACCATCACAATATAAATTTAAATGTAATTTCATATAACATTTTGGAATTGTTAGACATGAAGACTATGTTATATTATCAATCACAAGTACAACCACTCCTTAACAATGTAAATAAAGTGTTACACCTCTCTCTTCAGCCAATAGAAAGTGATGGGCCAGAAAGATCTAAGTAATACAAACTGGCAGATACAGTCATTAGGACTTGACCCTGGGAGTAAGAAGCTGGAAGAAACTATAGTTTAATAAGATTATTTTATAAAAGTATTTAACTTAAGAATTTTCAGGGCATCTATCCAACCCTTGAATTAAAATGAATAGTGAATTGAAGCAAGAGCCCCTTCCTCATGGTCGCTTGCTTAAAAAAGTCTGTCATTACCATGGACATGGAGATCAATTTAGCTCTGAAATATTTCATATAAACAGAGGACTTTAGTTGTATTTGGCCCCTTAAAAGAGTTATATGTTGAAGACTTGGTTGATAGCTCATGGAATCTTATAAATGATGAATAATTGGGGCTCTGACATGTTCAGTTCGCCAATTCACTAAATACATTGATAGAATCAACATTTTTAGAATTCATTGGAGCAGGCAAAAGGTAAGTTGTAGGCCTAACTGGAGAGATCATGTCAATGGGGCACCCATCACAGAGGGTTTACTTTGTGTCCTGCATGTTTTGTTTATCTGTTTGCTTCTCAACCACTTCTTTCTCTGTCATATATTTCCATCACCGTCGTATTCTATAGTGTCACAGGCACATAGTCCTGGGGACAGCCAACCATGGGTTGAAAGTTCTGGGATCATGAACAACAACAACAACAACAACCCAAACAAACAAGAAACTTAAATGTGTTTATGCCCGTTATATATCTCAGTGACATGATTTAACTAGCACAATCAATTTGCAAATTCTTGCACTATCAATATGACAACAGATTGATAAAACTCTATATATCAGTAGTAGACAACTACCCTAGTATGTGCCAGGCCCTGGATTCCAATTCTGAGTTTTCAAAATACAAGTACAAAAAGATGATGAAATTCACATATTATATCTGAAATTCTGGCACCGGAAAAAAAAGACCAATATGTGACTGTGTTAATTTTTGTTAAATAGAACAAAAAGCCCCCAAAGCCAGAGTGTTCAAGAGCACAAAGGCCCTTTGAATCATTTAAAATTGGCCTCCCTGATCTTCTTAATTAAACTATAGGAATTCTGGAGTTCTTCAGGCCGTTGACCCTCATCTCTCTCAGCGGGAGACAGAGAGAAGAGGTTAGTGTGAAAGAATCTGCTAAAGTGGATTTTGCCAAATGAAATAAGCTTCACTGAAAGCCGTGAAAGATCTATAAAAGTTTGGATAAACTGCTAAAAATAAGAAAGAAAATACTGATAATTGGACTGAAAGTGACAGGAACTGTGCAAAGTGAAAGGAAGTTGTCAGATGTCTAAAACTCTACTAGAAAAGGCAGGCTGATGAACTACTCAGCTGCAAAGAAATGTGTCAGCCTTCCGCACAAAGGAAAACTGTTGAGAGTGAAACTGGCTGTCCCTGGAAGTTATTTCCAGAGTGGGAAAAGTAATCAAGCAATGTCAAACATTTGATCATGTGTGTTTGCAATCTGTCTACCCAGCTATTCCTTTGGATCTCTCATTTTACTTGGTGTTCAACCGGTCCTGCTTATATCCATTAGTTTATGCTCATTTCACTGTTTTATGTTGCTGGCCTGGGGATTGACAACATGCCCTTTTAGTTTCTCTGTCTACAGATGGAGAATTATGTTCTATAAACTACCATTGACAGATTAGGAATAGAAGCCACAACTGTAACTGAATCTAGTTTAAAATTGGAGATTTGAGCTTTGGGATTGATACTGTAATAAATGAGACCCTCGACAGCTTTGAGAGATTGTGAGTGCATTGTTCATATAAAGGATATGAGTCTGAATGCAAAAAGGCAGACTGCGGATAGAAGATTGTTGGAGGGTCTGCCTGATTCCTTCTTAGTATATACCCTTTGATCATCTATTTTCAGTGATTGTGAATAGGACTCATGGCTTGCTTGTAATAACATAATTAAGCAAAAGTGATGAGATGCCAATTGTGTTGTAATCCTCAGAATTCCAGCACACTCAGTGCAGTGCCGTTCTCTGGGATGACACACTTGAAGCAAGATACTACATAATGAAGAAGGGTGGCCTCAGGAACTATGGATTGTCCCAATGATTGACATGCAAAGGCAGGTGGATCTCTTAGTTTGAGGCCAGCCTGGTCTATAGAGCGAGTTTCAGGACAGCCAGATCTATACAGAGAAACCCTGTCTCTCAAAAAGAACATCATCATCATAATAATAATTATAACTTTGGGGACAGTGGTAGCATATTTTCTTTTCTTCCATGGAATCTTCCGATGAGATCACCACAATATCTAATGCCTGGACTGTAGCCTTGTTCATCTATCCCCAAGCAGAAAAATGGTCAAGTCATTCTGACCCCGATGTGTATTCATATATAAAAATATAAAAATTATTTTAAAGATGAAAATGGTAAGTAATCTCTTATACAAGAGAGAAATACTACACCAAGTGCTAGGAAGTAGACAGCCTCAATAACAGAAAAGGAGAACACAGCAGTCTAAGATTATGGGGGAAGGGAGGAATGCCAGGGTTCTCTTTGATTATCCACTTAAGCATTCTCATAAAAATGATATTGATCCAATGCAAACATGATACATACATACTTTATGCTCATCTCCTTTGAAACCGAGCTCCTCACATGTCCCTCCACCCATCATGTTAGCCTTGTTTCCTAACCTTAACTCTTTTGTTTCCTCAGGAATGCCTAGTGTCAGTGTTTATACTTCTCATAGACTCAGAAATTTTGTGATAGTTAATATGTTCTTAAATGCTTTTTTGCTTGAGAAACGTGGATTGTTTTTGTTGGCAGTGAAGTTGTAGCTGCCCTTCCACTGCTCCTGTCTCTGTTCTTCCTCCTTTCCATACAGTTCTACTCCATCTTCCCCTGATCTTGAACTAGAACATGCACCTGCGATTAGTTACGTTACTGAATTTTACTTTAAATTGTGTCACTGATTCCTGTGGGTCCTGTAACAAACTTAAAAGTATTTATCAAGGCATTGAGTGGTCTTGTGAGAAGTTGGTTTCTTCATCTTTCCTGTCTCTACTGTGTAAAGACTTGAAAGAAATAAAAGGACTCTTCATATATTTCCAGTCTTAATGCAGTGAGTTCCTCATGTGAGCTGAACTGTATGCTTTCCAATCTCTGTGTGATTTCTATCTGCTAACCCTTAATGTTTATTACTCTTGCAAGCTTTCTGGCTGTTTTTTCCAGATAAGTAGTTCACTGACACCAGAAATTGCCTTATATAGCTTCTGATCCCTTTTGCTTATCAGATTTATAGTAAATTATAAAGAAAATGTATAGAATTATAAAGTCAAAATTCTCATTAAGGCTTAAATTTAATTTACCATTGAAGAATCTTCTGAGACTGCAAGTACAGCTAATATCTTTGCATGAAGATTAGATGAATCTTTTAACAGTTTCTTATATACAATGTATTGTGATCATATTTCCCTCTGCCATTTTCTCTTTCCTACTCTTGTCCTTGTCCCACTGCAGATGATGTCTGTCTTCTTCCAACTCCAATTTTAATGTATCTGCTTTTGGGGACAAGATTTGCAGGTGTTCAAATTACTGTGTGTTTATGACTGCAACAGCCATGATATATTCAGAGTAACAGTTGATACACTTCCCAAGTCTTCCAGTCCTTAACAATCTTCCTATATCTGCTTCCACAATGTCCTCTGGGTCTCAGAGTTTGTGATGTCCATACTCCATTAAAGATTGAGCCCTTACCAGTCCGTTTTTGTCAGCGGGAGATACAAGTCATTACATTTCTCTGACTCAAGCTGAGCTTTTTTATTTACCAGTCTAGAGAGATAAACATAAGTCCTTACAAGCAGTCTAACTATTTTTAGAAAACTACACTTATCAAAATGCAGATAGTAGATTCCCATAGAGTTCATGACCTGCCTAACCATATGTTTTTGACCAGGTTTGCAGTACCAGGCATGTATTTCTTTCTATGCTGCACATTAGGAAGCAGTTAATTCCTACAAATAGCCATGTGACCATCACATGTGTAAGCATATAAGGATGGCTATGCATGGAGTCTATAGGTTGGCAGCAAGAAGTAACACTGCCCTTTGATCCAGGACTGCTAATTCTTTCAGACAAACAATCCTTTCACTTCGTTCACCACTGCGAATACTCTACTTGGAAACAGATGAGCCTTATCTCAACACAAGCTATATGGTGTTTGATGTGCTTAGGGAGACAGTGAAGTCCATCCCACATGCCGTCATATATTGGATTTTAATCTCTATCAACCTGGAGAAAACTTAAAGTGACTATGTTGTTTGGATGTGAAGACTCCAGCAAATGATCATGATTGTTTACAGTCACTGAGTTGGAATACCCTTGACCAATGGCAGGCTCTGTAAAAAGAGACCATATAGAAACAGATTTTTTGAAGTATGTAAATTCACTGACTCTCATCATGACTTGGGACTCTGCCATCCAGAAAGTCACCCAAAACTAGGCATGTTCCCATAGCCATTGACTAAAATTGTGTTCCCAAATAAACTTCTTTTCATCATAATCTGTGTTGTTAGTTTGTAATTAGTAACATAAAAAAAAGACTAGTATCTGTTGCTGTAACAAAAACGTGATAGGTAAACAAACAAAAATCCTTATTTCTCATCATTCTGAAAGCTGACTGTCTGAGACAAAGGTGTTAGCAGGACATTGTTAAGGATGCTCTTTCTGGATCAGATAAAGATGGAGAGAAACCCAAGAAACCTGAATTTTACACAATTCAACTTCTGTAATTCTCTCCTTATGTTTCCTTTTGAAATACTTATGGCAACTGAAAATACATTTCATTTAATTTGCATTTGCCCAATATCTGCTTCATTTATTATAGGATACCCAAAATATTCAAATTATACCTAATTAATATTCAAGAAGGGATTTAAAAATACAAACAAGAAAGGCAGGAATCAGTAACAGGTAAATAACATATTAGTAAGCAGCCTTTTTTCTTTATGCCTTGAGTTAGCCAGTTTTGCATTATTGTGACACAATAAACATTATAATGAAGAAAAAAGGCTTATTATGACTCTCTGATACAGAGTTTTCTTCATGGAAGCTTGGCCAAATTACATTTGGATAAAAGCACTCTATCACAGTGTGTGGTAGAATGCCACTCATCTCCCAGTGCCAGGAAGCAAAGAGAAAGAGAGCTTGCTCTTAGAACAGCATCCCTGAAGATTATTCATCTGTGATTCATTTGATAGGGTAATGCACCTATAAGATCAGAGATACCAGAGTCCAATCACTTCTCAAAGATACCATCTGCATTGAGAGATGCTGCTGCTCCCGTGCTACTGCTGTGTGCTAAAACTCTATTGTGAAAAAGCCTCTGATGCATGCGATCTTGTGGGGGTAAGCATTTAATATCCAGATGATAACAATTCCTCTTCCACCTTCTAGAGCAGGGCTTCTAAATTTTCTTTTCTACTTATGAGATCTTTTCATCTGAGATATCTTATAGGACTCTTCATATAAGTGTATAAATATATAAAACATGAATATACACATACGCAAAGTCAAATATTTACTGATAACAAACCTTTAAAAATTGTTTTAAGCCAATACTTTATGAGAATTTTGATTTTATTTTACCTCTCCTAAAAGATGAAAGCAAATTTACTTGCTAATGAGACGGATATACTTGTTTATTTTTACATAGAAAATTAAATCTAAATCTTGGCTGAATATTTAATACTGCAGAACATCAAATGTTTTCAACATTTTCAGCGTCCATATATGCTTTGATTTTATGATTGTCAATACTGAGAATGCCCAGTCACATAAGTACACAATCTAAAATGTCAAAAGTATGTTCCTGGCTATTTCCAAAATTACTTTTTTTTTTTTTTAAATAAAGCTCAAGTGAGAAACTGAAACAGGGATTTTAAGACAAAATGTTTTGGCACAGCACAACCTGAAGATATATTAATTTGATATTTATATCCTGCAGACTGAACATACTAAAAGACATTTTTTTTCTGCATTTAAACTTTTATGTTTCTGTAAAGGCAGAGAACATTGCACACATAATAAATACACAACAGTTCATAATATACAGCAGGCTTGCTTCTTACAGAGGTAGTTAGGTAGGCAGCCCTATTTCAGGGCATGCTCAGAGAACAAACTGTGTGTTTATATTAAAGGCTACTTTGAAACCAGGTACTATAGGTTCAGGCTTTTTGGAAACACCTAGGATTTATTGCATTTTTGAGTAGGAATTCATTTCTTCTTGCTGTGTGTTCAGGAAATGCTTCTTGTTTTAAAGTTTTCCACAGTCCCCACTTTCAGTTACTCAACCATATATGGAGTCAAGACCAATGTGTTTAGGTTTGCTCTTCCTCTCCAAGTTCATATGAGATTTTGCTAAATTTCAGAGACAACATTTAAGATTCTCCAGTGACAAAAGACTAAGGATACAAATTTGTGCTTTGTACCTTGGAAAGGCAAGGAAACTAATAGTGAATGTGTATTATGGACAAGGAGCAAGGCATTAGACAACCCTCCCCCCGCCCATTCGAAGAAACTGTCTAAGTTTTCCACATAGGTCAGGCGTGGAATTGGCAAAAGTCTTCATTTGGCCCAAGTGAGTATATTGACAGAGTACTTATGATTGGTTGGTCAGTGTGTGAAAATGTAGCAACTTTAGCTTCTTCCTCCTGCATGTTTTATAGCATGGGGCTGCTCACCTATAGACTTGGCCTACTAAGACTAGCTAACCCCTTCACTCTGTGCCTTACCAGACAAACACACTGAAGTTGTTATAGTCGGTGTCACCCTTCTATCAGAGTACATAAAAGCCACCTGACCACAGCTTTTCTGTGAGGATGTGTCTCTGTGTCTGTCCCTTCGTTGTTCCTTTGTCATGCTGCCCCTAATCAGGTTTCCATGGCCAAGCCATGCTGAGTCTTGCATAGTATGTTCCATTAGATTCCATTTATTAGATTTTTAATTTCTTAAGCCTCTACTCTTGAACTCTTCAAGTAATTGGCAGGTTAATATTTTCAAGAGGCCACGATGGTGCTTACGTTCAAATTTGCTAGAGAAGCTAGTGAGACGGTATATCGCTTACCAGGTTCTAAAGGGAACATTTTCCTTCCCCGCTGTCTTGCATATTGCTCATTCTTGAAGTGTATCAGAAAATATTTCCTTGAAACTGACTGGAGTTCTCTTCTGTCCTTTCCCTCCCACTGCTCATCATTCTCCCCCAGTTTCCTCCATTCTTCTATAAAGTGGCCACAAGAACCTCATACAAGGCAAAATATATTCATTTTTTGCTGTTTTCCTTTGTTTGTTTTTGTTTATTATTTTTTTAAAAGAAAACAAACTATCTTTTTTTTTTCATTTTACATCCCAATCCAAGTTCCCACTCTCTTCCCTCCCATTTTTTCCACATATCCCCGCAACCCTACCGGTCTATCCACTCCTCAGAGAGGGTAAGGCACATTGCTTTGAGGAAGGTCCAAGGCCCTCCCTGCTATATCTAGGTTGAGCAAGGTATCCATCCAAAGAGAATAGGTTCCCAAAAAAGCCAGTACAATCATTAGACATAAATTTTGGAGCCATTGCCAGTGGCCCCTCAGTCTGCCCCAGACATACAACTGTCAACTACATTCAGAAGGTCTAGTTTGGTTTTATGCTTGTTCCTTCCCAGTTCAGCTGCTGTTTTTAAACTCCTATTAGCTCAGGTAGACTGTATCAGTGGGTGTACCCATTATGGTTTTGACCTCTTTGCTCATATTTTATTCCCCTCACTCTTCAACTGGACTTCAAGAGTTCAGTCCAGTGCTCCGCTGTGGGTTTCTGCCTTGGTTTCATCAGTTGCTGGATAAAGGTCTATGGTGTTATTTAAGATAGTCACCAGTCTGACTACAGGCAATCTATCTAGATTCGCTTGGGCTAGTTCTCACATACTCCACCTTCAACTTCTGCTGTTTTATTATTTATTGTTATGACATGATGAGTCTGCTAACAATTGTGGTATGAATCATATAGTCATTTCATTCCACAGGAGCAGTTTTTACCATGTCTCCAAATTTAGATTGTATTACAAGATAGAAATGTGTCATCCCAAAACCCAATTGACCTATAGCTTAGCTCATTTATATGATTTTTTTCAAAGATGTGACATGCAATGTTATTTTCTATATTGGGGTGAGTATATATATAGACTGTAGCAATATAAGACTCTAGGCAATTTTGTAAAGTTCTATAGGGATACAATCATCCTACCTTGATGATAATTTTTATTTATTGCATTTTTATATATCCTTCAAGAATTCCACCTATAAGCATAATGTGTTATTGTCATATCCACCTTGTATTTTCCCCATATAACTCTTCCTGGATCCCTCTAGCACTTCTCTTTTCTAACTTTGTCTTTCTCCTTTTAAAAACAATATATCCCAGTAAATTCAATTACTGCTTCCCACGTGGATGGGAAATTATCAGTTGGAACATGACCAACCTTACATTAGTCAAAAACACAAAGAAAGATGACTATCTGCCCTCGATTTTTCATCAGCTACCAATGGCTCCTCAGCTACAAATGAAGCTCATGAGTTTTTCCCCATCCGTGTGGGAATTTGTCCTGCCTGAATAGGTCTTTTATATGTACCACTGTTCTGAAAGTTCATGAATGCAACAAGTTTGACACGCTCTAAAGATGACACTTTACAGCAATCTTCCCTGTTTTCCACATTTTATTCTTTCTGCCTCCTCTTCTATGATCTTATCTGCACACAGGGTGTTGACGTGGGTGTACTATTTATGGCTGAGCACTCTCAGTCACTTACTTCCGCTCAGCACTTTCACCAGTTATGAGTCCGTACATTAACCATGGCCCACTGCAAAAGAGAAGCTTCTCCGAATAAAGCTGACAGCAGCTCAGATTTAAGGCTATAAAAATAAATATTGAGAAGTCAATTTGACATCGTGATCACCTGGCAAAAAGCATAAAAACAGGGCTGCATTTACCCTCCCATGTTATGGTGGTAGAATTCTATAGTTATGGTATGTCAAAAGCATTTGATAATGACAACAGAGACTCCAAGGCTCTCAAAGCCTAAAATACCCACTTGTCAATCATTTCCAGAAGAGATTTGCTGATTTCAGCTCAACAGTATCTGTAGATCAATAGCATCTTTTGATCTACTGCTAAAGTGATTTAAATAACACAGCAGATAGAAGCCGCTGGGCTGGCTACCTTGTGTTCTGGGACTTGATGTAAATGACCATGTTTATGTCACTCCATATATGAATCCCTAGATTTGGTACATATATTTTTTCAGCAATATAAAGTATCCTTTAAGCACTGACCTCATTTTAGTGGCAAAGAGTTCTCATGTCCCAGAAAATACTAGATGTTTATCTCATTAAAAATTCCATCAAAGGTTTGTGGTAATGCATAACTGTATACCAATAGTTTGAAGATTTAAGCAGGAAATTGCAAGACTGCCTCTCAAAAAGCAGAAATAAAGCAAGCAAACAAAATCCAAACAGCAAAATATCATGTTTTGTAGAGTCTTTGCATTAGGAAATATTCCAACAATATATACAGAGTATTAGCTAATTTTTGCTTATCAAGGTCTCCAGAGAACATCAGAAAAGATGGTCCACAAAATAGAAAAACAATCTGAATCCTTTCTAACATACCATGACAGAATTGGGCAGACTAGATTTGTACCTGGGGCAAGATCATGTGCTGTGTATTTCCACTTCAATGAATCCTTTTGATTTTCATTCCTGATGGTCCATGAAATGAAATTCACATACTAGGTTAATGGCTACTATATTAATTTTTGCCCTGTTGGTGTGGCTAATTACTACAAAGTTAATAACATAAATTTGTCATCCTACAGTCTAATGTATATCTCCCAATAATAAGAAATTAACAGGGTATATTCTTTTCTGTAGGTTCTTAGGGAGAGTGGATTAGTTCTTCGTTTCCAGCTTTTTTGACTACCCACTTTACTTGCTAGCAATGGTGGTCTATCTTTTTCTCACAGGGTCTTTCAGGTTCACACTTCCGTGCTGAAATTCAACAGATCAGGATAAACCATAGCAGTTACCCTGTATTAATAAGATTCCTAATTGGTGACTTTGTTTGTCTTTTCTCTAATTTTATGAATGCACTAGATTAGTTACTCAGGGAATGGACTTCCTTGTGAGATCATTATTGTAGCCACCAATGATAATTATTGAGTAAGAGTCTGTGCTGCTTTCTTTCAGGAAAATATATTGGGGTCAAGCATAAGCAGATATGCTACCTAAAGACTTTAACGCATACTGTCATATGTCACAGTTTGCTGAAATTTGTTTTAGAAGCAACTATTGGCGATTTAATTAAAATCATGAATTGGAAGGAAAATGAAATTTCAATTCTTTCAGTCTGGTTTCAATTTGAACCAACTGACACAGAATATAGCGTTATGAAATTCTATTCTGGCTATGGGGAAAAGTCCGCATTGGAGACGTCTGTTTATTCTTTCCTACAATAGTGTTGTCATTCCACAATAGGGAGGTAATTCCTTGGTTCTGCCAGCAGCTGGGTAAATCACTGTGCGCACAATCGGGGACTTTGAAAATAATAAGGAAGCTGTATTAAATATATGGGATTTGTAAAGATAGATGGTATATGAATCTCGCACACAGCATCTACACCCTAAAGCCAGGGGTTGGTTTTTTATGGTGTTTCTTCTTCTATGCTAAGTCTAATTCAGACTGTACTTCCCACAGTTCAAGACAGATTGCAATTCCCTCTTTTCAAAATAAACAATTACTTTGCATAATTTTCCTGTATATATTTGTGGTACCATTATAATCCTTCAAAACAAAAGCCTGGTTTAACTTTTTTTTTTTAACTTTCTTTTCCATTTATTCTTTAAGTCTTTCACCGCATGCATCTTGAATCCATTCATTTCCTATCTCTTCGTATCTGCCCTCTGCCCTTGCAGACTGCCCCCTCCTGAATAAAATTTAAGAAAAAAAAATAAAGGGAAAAAGTCTCATCATAGAAGCTGTAGTGTGACACAGTGAGTGACACAATAAAGCCTTTTGTATATATATTTGCAAGTATTGATTGCAAAGAGTCACTGGCCTGGTAACTTTTTTTACCTGCTAGTGTAAAAAAGAGTTATATCTGTCAAGGGAGATGTTTTCCCCCATGGATACATGGATATCAATAACTATGCATGGTATAATTGGCATAGTTCTGATTTGACTTTAAGGTACCTTTCCCCTGGTAACGCCCTCTTTCTTAATCCCTTCTCTTGAATAGGGAAAGTATTTATAAATATCATTTCACACTTGTAATTAGATTATCAATCACTTGACTTAGAGCTAATCAAAAGGCATATTGTCTTGGTGGGGTGTTTCATTCAAACAATTCTCTAAAATGTATTTGGGCCTTCCTGAAATCTGAGAAGTTGGAAGTTCAGAAAGATGTCCAACATAGGGGAAGGTTGGTAAGGACCTAATTTTAGGCTGTGTTCTAAGAGCAATTCTTGACTTACACCGAGAGAGAGAGAGAGAGAGAGAGAGAGAGAGAGAGAGAGAGAGAGGGAGGGAGGGAGGGAGGGAGGGAGGGAGGGAGGGAGGGAGAGGGAGAGGGAGAGGGAGAGGGAGAGGGAGAGGGAGAGAGAGAGAGAGAGAGAGAGAGAGAGAGAGAGAGAGAGAGAGAGAGAGGAGACAGAGCGCTCAGCTCTATTACTTTAAAGAATAAAATTCTGCTGACACCTGAGTGAGTCTGGAGAAAGGGCTGTATAATCAATAGCTAAATCAGTCCTGGGGAACACTTTACTTTCAGTCGCGTGAGACTCTTGGTACAAGCCCCAGATAACTTGTATCCAACTTTCATCCTACGGAAAGAAGATGTGGGACTTGGGTTGTTTTAAAATAAAAAGGTTTTAGTAATTAGTGAGACAATAATAAAACATGAAAATTATATTCTTAACATTATAAGAATTTTTAGTGTTTTAACTAAAGGGAGCAGGCAAAAGCACCATGGCCTGAACATTGCCATTTTGACTTCAGACTCCGTTTTACCCGCAGGGTGAAATAAAGTTCAGGTTCTCAAGCCCTAGGGGAGCTGAGGACTTTCCATGACCGATAAAACTAAGCCATAGAAATGGTTGTTATGCATCTTTAGTTCTGTAGAAGCATCATGACTGCTCCTAACAACAGAAGGAACAAATGAACCTGATTGGTTAGACTGAAAGGCTGCATTGTCTATTAATTGACCATGATGGAACATTCAAGGAAGCCTCTAATCTCTAAATCCTGATTGGTGAAAATTTTAACTGTAATTTGTTTTGTTTTTCTTCTTACATGTCCTTTGAATATGCATAATATTTTCCAGTTTTGTATTTTTGTGGTATTCCTACATGTAAGAATGTGTGTTTCTTGAGCTTTATCTTTGTTTCTTGATTTTTTTTCTGTTATACCCCATTATGCTATTTCCCTTTGTTTGCTTTAATTTCATATTTATTTATTTGTTTATATTTTTTTAGTTAGTTATTTTGTGATACTTCTTTTGTAATGAGAGGGAAAGTAAGAAAGAATATAGATTTGGGTGGTTGGGGAGGTGAGGAGGAATAGGGGAAGGGAAACCATAATCAAAATATGTTGTATGGAAAAAACCACTCATGTTCATTTAAAAAACAAAGAAATTTCTACCGCATATGTACAAGAAGTGGCTTATAGCCCTGCTTCCCAGAAAATACTAGAACCTAATTGTGAGCAGGAAAGTAGAGAAAGTATTAACCTATGTATTTCTGTTTTTTTTTTTTTTTTTTTTTTTTTTTTGGGGGGGGGACAGGGTTTCTCTGCAGCTTTGGAGCCTGTCCTGGAACTAGCTCTTGTAGACCAGGCTGTCCTCGAACCCACAGAGATCCGCCTGCCTCTGCCTCCCAAGTGCTGAGATTAAAAGCGTGTGCCATCACAGCTCAGCTGTATTTCTGAATTTTTTTTTTTTTTTTTTTTTAATTTTCGAGACAGGGTTTCTCCGTAGCTTTTGGTGCCTGTCCTGGAACTAGCTCTTGTAGACCAGGCTGGTCTCGAACTCACAGAGATCCTCCTGCCTCTGCCTCCCGAGTGCTGGGATTAAAGGCGTGCGCCACCACCACCCGGCTTGTATTTCTGAATTTTGAGGCATAAAAACACAATGACTTTATTTTGATGATTTGTAAAAATAAATTTGTGATTGACATATTTCTCATTATTGAAAAAAGAACCACTGCTCCAAATAAACAAAACGACTCTTGTACTCTGTATGACTTCAAATAGACCAATCATTTCATTAAATAAAAACTGCTACGTGTTTGGTGTTATATCGCAGTAAGCATTTCAGTGTTGATAAGTGCGTAGATTTTTAACTTCTTTCGATTCATAGGAAATTTATTTGATTACGTTGGCCCTAATGAATACAATTACAGCAACTCTTTGTGATGGCATTTAAGAGCATATGAGATGTTTGTTTTCCATTTTGTACATTTCATTACAAATCATATTTATCTGAAGTAGTGTTTTATGATATATTTTTCCTTCATGATTAGCATAATGTTTTGGTACAAGCCTAAGACTAAAATGCTGCATGTTTCTTGTTTCAAGCCAAATATTTTCTCTTCTTAATTATTATAGGTATTATTGAGACAAAAATGAACAATTGTATTCTTTGTCCTGTTCTCAGCAGATATACAGCATTCTGCTTATATCAATCTTAACATGCGGTTTTACATTACATGTTGTCTGTGTGTAGCTGTTGTCACTTTAATTTGCTTAATTTTACATAAATTGATGCTTTTAAACTGTTTTTCTTATCTTTCTATATTTTTTAGCCACTACTATGAAAGAAACATTAGATGCGCCCATTGTATTTATTGACTTCATATCTTAAATTTTCCTTCTGGCTACAATTTCATTAATTACTAAGACAGATAACCTATCACTATAACACATTAAGTAAGCAGGGAATAAATTCTTTCAGCACAATACATGACTTTTATACTGTATTGATGACTTCTATTTCACTTATTTTTAAAATGTAAAGGTGTTTATAAAAATAAAACCAATGACAGTGAAAAAAACAAGTTTTTGTCCCTGAAAACTGGCATGCTAAACAGAGAAATATCCACAGAAATAGCAAACAAAAAAAGACAAATGCAGAATTTTGAGTGTTGAGGTGAAGTCAATCATTCAGATTTTAAAAAAATTTGAGGTATTCTAAAGACATTAAATATTTATTTTATGCATTAGCCTTATAGTCTCTGTTTCATCAGTCTGCTCACCAATTACATGCCCATAGTTCTCACTTTATCCATAGTAGAGTTAGTGTTCTTAATTCTGCAGAATAGGACCAAAGAGAAATCCAAACAAAAGAAAGAAATTTACATATAAATTAGGTCTTGTTTACTTTAATGTTGTTCCTGTGTGTCTGCTTTTACTGCTTAGCATTTTGTATTGCATAGCCACTGTAGGCTAATTTTGGAAAAGACTGACTCTCCCTCTCTCAGCTCCCATTAATTGTGGATAGCCCTTCATCTAGGGGTGGGGTCTTGTGAGACTGCCCTCATCTATGTTGGCAAGTCAACTGGTAATCACTGGTTAGGTCTAGTTTAGGTAGCTTTCCTTTTGAGATCTTCTGGGTGGAACTTCCTGTCCTCTAAAGAGGACAGTCTCAACAGGAGTCATGCTAGTCCTCTGGCTCTTAAAATCTGTCCTCCCTCTCTTTCATGATGTCCCTGAACCTTTAGACATACATGTTGTGTTGTAGATGTATTAATTGGGGATTAATGCATAGCAAGTTGTTCTCTGAATTGTGAACAGTTGCAGGTTTCTGTAATGGTCTCTGTCTTCTTTGATGAGAGATGAGAGCTACACTTTTCTGTGGACATTAGAAGACAGTTAAATGCTATACTGGTTTAAGAAAATGGCTGTAGTGGGCTCTCCTAGGTTCTCTGGTCTCAGCAGTCCTGGGTAGTAGACTGTTCATTGTGTCAGGAATGAATTCCCTCCTACTGAGTGAGCCTTAAATCTAAGTAGAAGGCTGCTGATTATCTCCAAGTTATAAGTGCAACTCTTGAGTCTCTAGGGCCCTTGCGGCATGCTGGTCATTGTAGTCTATAGGCTTCACAGTTGGGTAGGGCTATTGATAGCTTTATCCCTTGGCAGCTTTGGATAAATAGTTTCTATGAGCCTCCTAAAAGAGTTCCTGGCTGAGATTTTACTTATGTCAAGATGCCAAGAGACAGAAGTGAACAAAATGAGAAGGAAAATATTCACAATGGGAAAGAGTTCATTCTTGAGTGTTATAGAGGGATTAACAAGTCAGTATAGAAAAAGCTTGTCAATGGTGTAAGAAAGAACAAGGATTGAAGCTAAGACAGATCAAGTTCTTAAATCAAAAATATGTGCATAGATGGAAAATGTTTCCATTTAAAATAATCCCACAAATTAACAAAGTGGAGATTATCATTCTAATTCTTGAACAAGAAGTTGTTTGCTAGAAAATAAAAATATTTTTAAATTAAGCCGGGCGGTGGTGGCACACACCTTTAATCCCAGCACTTGGGAGGCAGAGGCAGGAGGATCTCTGTGAGTTCGAGACCAGCCTGGTCTACAAGAGCTAGTTCCAGGACAGGCTCCAAAACCACAGAGAAACCCTGTCTCAAAAATCCAATATACATATACATATATATATATATGTATATATATATATAAGCTAAAATCATTCAGTAAAAAAAATATTTTCTCTTGTTATTCATTTTTTATCCTTATCCTAGCTCTCTCATTTTACTGGATGTCTCAAGCCAAACTGAGGTTAATACTGTGTGGATGGTGAGAGTGGATTGTGGGGGCTGGGTGTGGTTGTGGCTTCATACTGGGTTCTGAATGCAGCAAATCAGTGTTTATGATCATGGTCTCTAGTGCTAATTACCATATTTTCCAGCTTTCATGCAAAAACCCATTCATTTCTGATCTGAGAAGCTATGAAATGTGGGTCATAGATTCTACTTAAAGGTGTTTTATGATGCAACATCAAATAAAATCATGCTTTCAAGGCAGGTAAATAGTATTTTGTACATATTAAGAACAATTCAAGTTTGTATTAAATGAGAACATATCATATAGATTTGTTCATTTTATATTTCACATATTTCATGGATGAGTAATGATTTATCAACTTTCCAGAAAGGGAAAGATATGTCTCTCTGCTTTCAGAGCTCATAGCATTTGCAATACCTCAGAATGATATCTTACAAATTTGGAAACTATGTTGTAATCACCATAGACATTGGGAAATTTTAATTCAAGTAGATACTACAAACAATAAAGTAAACTGTTAACAGTTTAGCCTGGTAGTAATAGTCAGATTTACCACAATTTTGTTTTCTCTTGCAAATCTACCAATTTAGTCAGTGATAAAGACAATGTATGTTTCATATTGGTTGAAAAATATAGATTAACTCTATATAACTGATAAAATAAAAGATCATAAAAGAGGGTACTTTTATGCTTATTTGATCATATTTTATACACAACTAAGTTTAAAAATTATGTCACATTATTGACAAAGTAGACGATGCCCTGAAATCTTATGGGAATTTTAAAGCTAATAGTTTCTGGCAGGTGTTTCTATTATGTAATAATAATGTGACCTCAACATTAAGCTAAACTCAGTGCAAAATATTTAATTACAGCTCAAAACTAGTATCTTAATTAGCATTACACTAACGAGGAGTTGCTAAGGCAATAGTTCATTCTGAAACAAGGGAAGCCAATTTCCATGTAATCATATTTAAATGCTAATTTAAATGCATTCAAGTATATTCTGTAAGCATAAACTGAATTATTATCATTATTGTACTGTATTATTAGTGTCATTTAGTTAGTAGTCATGGTATATTGTGTTTAGAAAATATAATGCCGTAAGTTTTAGGGATTTCTAGTGTATTTTTTTTCTATAACAGAAAGTACATTATATAACACTTTGTCAGGCTAACTTGTGAATGTCAGCATGTATGTGGCCACAGCTGTCTCAAAGAAATGCTATTTGGGAGCAACCTGAGTGGAGGAGGCACAATGTGTGCTGAATATTTCTCTGAAGTAATATAGTGTTCACTCCTTGGCATCACCCTGAGATCTGTCCCTGTGAGGGCCATAGGTATCTATGATGCTACTGATGATAAAGAAATAATAATAAAAAAAATAAAACCATGTTCTTGTTGTTTCAGAGCTGCTCCTGGCTAGAAATATAAGGTGACAGAATTGATGAGTTTATTGCCTTCTTTATTTGATGTTCCACACAGATCAGTGTATCTGTTCCACATTTGTTCTCCCTCACATACTCTAGCTGAGAGGTACTTGTTCATTTTTATGTTAGTTTTGTGTTATTTTGTGTATGAGGCTAACCTCATCAGGCATCTGTGTTCACACACGTTGCTGGAAGTGAATAATTTTATGATGGAAAATGTGTGTATTTGATTAGTCTTTCTAATATAACGTTTTTCTACTTTCATCTGATTAAATAATGTGTATGTTTACTATTTTAAACAAGACCCTATTTTGAATACCATTGGGTAGTAAAAACCAAGAAATGAATGTTAAATATGATACAGAGCAGGAGAGACCAGTATAACATTTTTAAAAGGTGCTTTTTGGAACATATAAAAACATACAGAAAGAACTCTGATTATGAAATCTCATTCATCCTGTCTTAAGATTTTCCAACTTCCAGGTATACTAAATATTGAATAGTTAATAAATGACAATAGGCTCTAAAGCATAAGAATATAAAATTCTGTCAGACCTATTAAAATCATAACCACCTAAATAACTACTAATATCAACATAAAATTCCTCATATGTTTTATTTGAAATGTCTTTAAAAGAATATAAATCTCATCTTGCATGAAATTTGATGGCATATGATATAAACACACACTGAAGTTTCTGTCTAGGGAATAGATGATATATGGCATTTTTTATTGTTTAACATTGCTTCTTAATACTTTTAATTAATATAATGACATCGTTTTCCTCTTCTCTTTCCTACCTCCAAATTCATGATCTTTCTTTGTTTTATATACATATATACATATAGATACCTACTCAGTCCATTTAAAGTAACTTGTATATATATTGTTTAAGAACTGGCTGACCACTTGGCATGGAATAACTAATTTGGGACTTTTTCTAAGTTAAAACTAATTTTCCAATTTAATTTTCTTTACTTATACTTATGTATATGAATAAAAAGAAGTTGGTATAAAACTTTAGAAAAAGAATTTTCATATAAAATGAGTTTTATATGAAACTAATTAGAGTTTCAAAATGAAGTACTTTATTATACTACTTCCCTATTTATGTTGTAATATATTGCAACTTAATTATTTTGAAATACACATTTATTATCTTATTATTCTGGAAGCAATAAGACTGCAGTGAATTCTTTATCGCTAAAATATGATTATTTCTCCCTTCCTAGCTGATTAAATGGTAATTCTTCAAAATACATCTATATTCTAATTCCTGGAATCATGAATATTGCGTTCCATGTAAACTCTCGTCTGAAGATTTAGTTAAAGGTATTGAGATATGGAGTTTGCACTGTATATTGTACAGGAAAAGAGGGTGCAGCTGTCGGAGAAGGACAATCTATAGAAAATGGGCAAGGAAAGACACAACTCTTCCATGGAGCTTTGATGATGCATAAGATCCTGTCAACCAATGTATCCAGAGTTTGAGCTTCTAGAAATAAGAGAGAATAAATTCATATTTATTTCTGGAGGTGACAGAAGCTGTGCAAGATGGGGTCTAATGGGGTTTAATTTGTTAGAGGAAGTCTCTTCGAGATGATGGTGGTACTTCTTTGTCATTTCTGTTTCTGCCCTTGAGGTGAGTGGATTTGTTAGACCCTCTACTTCCTGCTTGGTGTGCAGTCCTGTCACCAGCCTAGAAGCAACAGAACCAGATGATTAATACCTGAAATTTTAGAACTAGGAGTCAAAATAAATACCCTTTCTCTTCAGATAGCTATCTCAGGTATTTCTTATAATGGTGGAATGTTACCACAGAAAGATCCAATAACCAAATCAATATTCTACTTAGTTTTCTTCGACGCTTTTTCATGATTTAACTGAGATGATGTGAAACATCCAAGCTTTCGTTTTTCCTTTTCCAGGATAGTACTAACGTTGGCAAGGAAGTGGCTTGCGTTTCTTTTTTAAGCATTTTGGTTTGTCAATCTTCTATAGAAATCAACAACTTTTCTTTCACCCCCCCATGATCTGATGAATACTTCTTCTCTTCCATATCCTTTGAAATTAGACCTTTGAAGAGACAAGACACTTTTTAGAGCCCCATTTTTCATCAAGCATAAGTGTCCCTTAGACAGATCGAGGTCTAACTGCTTTTCGGTTTAATTGCCATATACCGAATATTATTTGTTTATTTGCTTTCATCTTGGTCTCTTGTAAACATGTTAATATTTGAAAATCTTCTGTCCTTGATGGACGTCTCTCTCATTACTAAGACACTACTCTCTTTCTGGTCCATTGTTTTTGTCCTGTTTCTCTCACAAATAGTTAAGAACAAATTTCAATGGGAAGTAAAAACACAGGCTATATATATGACTTGAGCCAGTCTAAGGGTGTTTTTTTTAATTCCTTTCCCTACAAAAATGTTTCAAACAAACCTTCCAATTAGCAGATCAACTCCCTGCTCAATAGCTTAAAAAGTCTTTTGACAAAGAATACGTTTCCTGGTATATTGATGCCTCAAAGATAATGTGACTTTATAGTCTCGTTTAAGCCACTAAACAGCGCAATCCCTTCAAAAGTACGCTTTTTCCACAAGGAGATGAATGGGAGCTGGAAAACAAATTACACTGTTGTAATTAATAAATACATTTGAATATAAAAGATTCAGATCATTACAGATAGGTTCTGTCATCAAGTTTCTGTAATGAAAAATTAAGTGCCCAATATTCCATTAAATTGTAAGGGTAGATTTGTCTACACAGAAAAAGCGTTTCCATAATTTTGGTGTTATTTTTCCTAGACTCTGAAACTTTTAGCCAATTTTATCATGATAGCCAGAGCTTTTAGTGCTCCAGGATAACTGTGATGGTAAACTATTTATCATTTCTGGTGACTCATAACTGCCGGCCTCAGACCTTTACTTGCGGAATATTCTTTTCTCTTTTATGACATCACAACTACTAAGGGCATGGAACTCTCTAAGGATCCAGTGTGCCATAGAAACTCACCTTCTGGTCTGTTCCTGGACATCTCAGAGGACACCTTTCATCATAAGCAGGCCTAACGTAACATGCACACGACTGTACTGTTAGCACATACCAAAGGTAAAAGAAAGAAGCATTTTTTTCTGGGGATATGTCCTGCAATATTCCCTGGGACTAAGTTATTAATCTCAAACTATGCCTTGAAAAACATCCAGAAGATGGTCAAATAATTTGTTTAAATTTCTGGTATCTAGATCTAGCTCAACTACTTCTCTGTAGTACTAAATTTAAATACACTTTTATCTTTAGCATATAGTGAAGATGCTTATTTTTGAGCTATAAATTTTGTCTTGCTTCTTTTCATGTCTTTTAGCGAAAAGAGTTGTCTTCCTTCTCATGGAAAAATAGATGGTACTCATAATTGTGATCCTAAGTTTTACTGAAACACTATGACTTTTATAGGAAACTTCAACCAGAACCGCATGCACCTTAAACTTTTATATATTCTATTGCACAATGAATGGATTGTTATTTTGAATTTTTTAATTTATAGCCAACTCTAAGACTGACATGCTTTATCTATTTATATCCAATTTATGTAAATTTTCTGAAAAGAAGGAATATTGTAAAATTAAAGGGCATTATTGGTAATAGTTTATCACATGAAGGTAAATTTTTCTACCCTGATAACCTGTTCTTGTGAGGAGATAAATTCCTCACAATTTAGAAGATTACAACCAGGAGTAGTAGTAACCAAATAGCTCTTAGAAACAATTTCTTGAGTGATACTGGCTGTACCAGATGATAGGTTCCCAAATGCATTGATTTTCTAATGTTGCATAGAAAATTAGCATGAATTTGAGAGCAGGTGAGAATAAATATTACAGTTTCTTTGTAAGATGAGGAAGCAAGTCAAGATATAGCTGGGTTCTCTGATCTTACAAGTCAGAATCAAGGTGTAACCACCTTATAACATTTCCTACTGGCACTTTATCTTCATTGCAGTCTTGCTAATATTGAGATAATATAGCTCTTTGTGGTTACAGTACTGAATTTCTCAGCAACACCTCCATACTATTATTTTCAATAGTGTCTTTTGTGTCTCTTTGACGTCACCTTGACGTTCTCTTGCTTTTAACTTTCACATGATCAAGTCAGTCTCACTCAAAATAACGTGTCTTGTAAATAATTTGAAGTCTACCAATTTTAATCAAGTTCTACAGAATTAAACCACCAACATGTAACATGATCTGACCATTCCAAGTAAAAAACTTTGCCTACAGGGGAAAAGAAGAATTAGAAAGAGCATTCACACCATGGAATTCTAACGGTCTAGTTAGGTTAGCATCATTTTCAGAAACTGACACATGTGACTTAGAAAAGTCTTTGATAAACAACTCTCTTGCCCGTGAATTTAAGGCTTTTTTCTTTTCAATTTAAATGTTTCTCTTTTTAAATTGTTTGTATGTGTAGGTTTGGATATTAGAGGGATTGGAATTAGAGGGTGTTGGGGGTGATCGGAACCGTGACTTCCTATCCTCTACAAGAACAATGTATGTTCTTAACTCCCCAATTTAGCACTATACTCTTCAAACTTAGCTCAACAAACTGCGATGTGTTCCTTCTTTCTAAATCCTGTTACCCATTTAGATGGAAGAAATCAAAACAAGCCAAATAGGTAACTCCTTTATGAAACCACCACAGAACAATATCATGAAAATGATTTCTTTCAGCATAAGTCAAAATTCTTCTGTGTTAAACGCAGCAGAGAGAGCCAAAAGAAGTATCAATTAATATGACTGGCATGGTAATCTGCTCCAACTGGTGCCTTGCCTTCACTTCACAATTGGTGTTAACATTAACTTCAGTGCTTCCAAAGCAAAATGTCAACTTTTGCTGGTTCCTTTTCCCTATCTTCCTCTCCTCATTGCAGTATTTTCATATTGCTACTCTTCATTCATTGGGATAGGGAAGTTCACATCACCCTAACTGCTATTCTTTAATTATATTTATGAAAATACACCAATCAATATATTAGAACACACATAGAAAAAATATATTTTATCTGTTATGTTTATAGATCATATATTCTAAAAAAAATCCACAAACAAATGCCAAACAAAGTATTAACATTTGACAATCTATGAGGGCACTTTTACACAAACCAGATTGTTAGGTGGTATCTATCAACCAATTTCAAGAAATCATGTCCTATTAATATGATTTAAGTTGCCACTAACATATGACACCTTTTAAGAGGTTAAAAAAAAAAAGGAAAAGACCAATTTTAATGTGGCGGAATCCATTGTGTTTCTAGAAGCTTGTTTTCGCTTGGGCACAGTGGCTGCACCTTAACTTACTGCTCTTTCAGCCAGTAATTGCAACTCAGCAGTTACCAACCTGATTCTCTGGTACCAGCCTGGCTCCTCAGGCTGCAGTCTGGCAGGAATTCTGTTTCCACAGGCACAGGCCCTGTTGCTGCCAGTAAAGGTAGCTTTAACTAAATCTCTATTGCTCTATTTATAAATAAAATCTTGGGATTCAAAGGCTGGAGTGAAAACCTGCATGCTCAGGGAGGTGGGGTAGCAACTAGCTAACTCTCTCTCCTTTGCTGGCTTCTTTGAAAAGACCCTTGCTTCATCTCCACCAAACCAGAAAAAGCGGCTCACTCCAAATCCCTCCCTTCCACTTCCTGTGTCTCTATAGCTTTCCTGAATGTCTTCTGATGCTCTATGATTCCTTTCTGTCAACTAGTTGCTAACTCAGGCCTCCTGACACGAGGTTAATTTTATTTAATCAATGCAAATTCAAACTAAAGGTTCACAGTGTGATCGAATATCCCCATCAGTAGCTTGCTTTGTAAGTACTCTATAAGGTGATTATATAAACTAGTAACAGAAAGGCTTTGGAATACGTTGTGATTTTGTTAAACCTGTAGACAAAAATATACTTAATCTAAATAGAAAGATCAAAAAAAATGGCTAACAATTGTATTTATCTTTAATTTTCAATTGATAAGCTTTATATTAGTATGGATATGAGGTGATATCTGATGTTTTTGTTTATGATTATACCATAAAATAATTTTATCATGTTAATTAATTTATCAATCACTTTGTTGACCATTTTTTAGTGTGAACCGTAAGGTATAGAAAGATACTAATTAAGGGCTCCAACATTTCAGTTAGATTATTAAAAATAACTTTTATTGGTCTATTGCACTATATGGAAAGTAGTTTATAATAATGTATTGAATAGTTTAAAATTTGTAAAAGAGCAAGTTTTGTAGAGACTGGGTCTCTCTGTGTATCCCTGGCTGTGCTGGTGCTCACTCTATAGGCAAGGCTAACCTTGAACTCACAGAGATCCTCCTACTTCTGCTCCCTGAGTGTTAGGATCAGTGTGCATTTCCATACCTGGTTAAAATAACAAACTGTTCATATTAAGAGCACTGCAGTAATTCTAATGGATCCACAGGAGTTGACTTAAGAAGGAAAGATTTCTGTGCAAAAGGACACTACATCAAAACCATGGGAAATGTCCTCACTAACAGTTACAGCAAGTATAGTACTGCCTCAAATCTCAGTACCTCAATATTGCAAAAGCACGTTACAGTGTCAAGTTTTTGCTTCAAAAGCAGAAAAGTATATTCTTTATGTGGAAATAACTTCTCACTCTTTTCCATGGCTGTGTGCTGGCTGCAGATGAAATCTAAAACCATTTTATGATACATTAGTGATACACGTAGAACAAACCAGCCAATGTTCATTGATTAGTAAGGAAACACTTTTATTTGCCTCTTGTGCCACTGCTTTTGATAAGAGGTACCAAATTCTTTGATACTGTTCGATAACCCTAGAGGATATTCTGACCCAGATTAGATCATTAAATGGTCTCTAACCATCAGTTTCTATCAGCATCACAGAAGCCAAATATCTGTTATCTAAACTTGACATGGGATATATTCCTTGTTAGAACGACTCATGCCTGAATGTTAAGAGATGACACCATTCAATTTTATTCTTGTTAAAAGAGACCAATATACTTTCAGTGTAAGTCTTATGCATATTAAATCATTTTTTAAAACTTTACCAACCATGTAATACATTTAAGATATATTATTAAGTACAGTTGGAAATATGTACAAGAATAAACTCTGGCTGGGCAGTGGTGGCATACACCTTTAATCCCAGCAATTGGGAGACAGAGGCAGGTGGATCTCTATGAGTTCGAGGCTAGCCTTGTCTACAAGAGATAGTTCCAGGACAGGCTCTAAGGCTACAGAGAAACCATATCTCAAAAAACCAAAATAAATAAATAAATAAATAAACTCTTACATATGCAATGAGAGTAGAAACAAATTAATGTATTAAGAAGACTGACTCACAAAGATTTTTGTAACAATTTTAGGGTCAGGATCATCTGGAATATTGAATTCCAACTATTAAATTTATATATGATTATTTCAGATGTTAGAGAAATGATTTTCCAGAAGTAAATATAAATATCAAAATTTAACTAGGAGGGTGCATTCCAAAATTATATAAATAAGCAATAATAATGACAATGGACAATCAGGTAGGATGCTCTTGAGTGACTAATCAGATAACTGAAATCAAGCAGCAAATTTTAGTTTTTGAAATATGAAATAGTTAAGCTAATGGAAATAGATAAACTGTGCTCACATTATCTGAAGCAGAAGTTGTTGCTACCATAAACTGTTTGGAATAGAATCATTCTGATAAACTTGTGGAAGCTACATAAAAACTCTTATGAGAACAAGAAACTCCTGAGGGCAGATGCCACCTAATGAATGTTACCTCACGTTTGTTGATTTTGATTCTGTAAATTTCACCTAATTATCTGATGGAGGTGGGTCATTTTTCTCAGAGGGCAGCTCCTCTGAGAAACAGATGCCATGCTTTCTCTCCCTGGCAGACGCGATGAAGCTCCGACCCAGGATGGATGTAGGCTAGAGTCTTCCCGGTAAGGGCTCCTTGGGGTGCTACACACATGAATAGAAATGGGTCAAGCAGTGTTTAAAAGAATACAGTTTATGTGTTGTTATTTCGGGGCATAAGCTAGCTAGGCAGCCATGAGCCGGGCTGTGGGAAGAGGCCCACAGCCCCTACTACAATTATCTTGGTAAAAAGTTTAGGCAGATACCTCCATGGCTGAAATGGGGGCATGGAGAAGGGAAAACTTTTTAAATAATCCCAGTTTAAATCCATAACACTAGGAGGAAAGACTTTGGCAGACAAATGTCTCACATAGGGAGGATGCGTCCCCCATGATGGTCTCTACATGTTTTGGTTCACCTAAGAGCATGAACTAAGGAGCACATGTAAAAGTCACTGATAATAATCAAAGTTTCTCTAAAGAGTTAAAATTTTATTTTAAACTTGTAGTTTTCTCTTTCTTTACCACTATGTTGATAGTATTTCTGTACAACAATAGAATAAATAGAATCACTATAAGAAATCAGATTTCAGGTCAGGATGATTTTTCTAGAAAAACCTAAGAAAGGAAAAGGGGAAAATTAAGAATGGTAGAATAATTAAAGAATCTGTACAGTCATAACAAAAGTAAACACAATTGGATTGCATGTATAAAGATAAGTGTATATTGCTAAGTGAAAGAACCTAGTCTGAACACATTGCATGCTATCTAATTTTTATATGAGATTCTAAGAAAGGCAGTAAAAAAGGAGAAAAATTGTGCATGTTCACAGTTTGTCAGGAGGGGGAAGTACAATTCCCCAATCCCCTCAGAGTGAGCCATGTACAGTGACACCCGTACAGAGAACACAGCATGGAAAAACTATAATTTTACAGGGGAGAATTTGAAGAAGCATTATCAAGTTTAGAGGCTCAACCTCAAGTAGTGCTAGCCATATTGAAAGTTTAGATACAGTTACTATTCAGGCTTGTGGCCTTTCTTCCAAAAACCCATAGCTCAGTGAAATTATGAATGAAATATTAAAGTCAGAAAAGCGGCAATTGAAAGACCTTCTTACTAACCGTTCATGCTGTGATCGTCAAAATTCTCAGTATTATCAAAAACAAGGGAGAAAGGAGCCAAAGGAGTCTGGAAAGAGTAAATAACTCATTGGAACGTGGTGTGCAGGGCCTTCAGACCACAAACCAGGCATTGTGTGAAACTTAAGAAAATCTGATAGTGTTTAATTTAGTTTATGAGAGTATTGCTCCTTTCATTTTGTCAAAAAGATAACCATGAGGTATGAGGGCTTTTCTGAATCAGTAATTTCAATAAATCTAAACTGTTGATAAACATAGTTAAACATAATTATTTAATAGTCACAGCAATTCTTTAAGAAAGCTGGGTTAAAGTGTGTTTTCTAAGAAAGAAGGCAGGACGTGTCTCACAATAATATAGTGTGTGTGAGAGAGAGACAGAGACAGAGAGAGAACAAGCAAGAGTCAGAGATAGTAACCTATGCAGTGTTCTCTTTTAGAACTGTCCAATTCAAATGATCACTAACAGAATTCATTTTACATGATTAAATCTGGACGAATTTTCAGACCTCTTTTTCTTGAGCCAAAATCAAGATGCCAGGAAAAAGTATCCATTTCAAAGGAAAAGGGAAGTGGTTACGCAGATTGTTACATAAAGACCCCGGCTTCTGAGAAACAGAGAGTGAACGAGATGGTAAACAAAATAATAGATGAAAACTAGGTGCAATATTGCCTTAAAAGGCTTAAGAAATATCTAGAACTCAGAGGGTATACTCAGTCTCTCCTATTTATCTTGGGTTGTCATCTAGGCACAGCTGAGAACTATCTGAGGCACACCCAATTGGGAGATTGCTTTGATAGAACTGGCCTGTGGGCACGTCTGTGGGGCATTTTTCTTGGTTGTTAATTAATGTAGGAAGGCAGAGCCCCCTACGGGCAGACCCACTTCTGAACAGGTGAATCTAGCCTGGATAAGAAAATTACCTGGCTGAAAGGACTCTCGTCAGCTCCAGGGTGGCGAGCATGACTCTGGCGGCCCTTGCTTTGCTAAAAGCTGTTGTTACATTCCTAAAGCTAACCTCCAAGGCCTCTTCTCATATTTGCCCAATCTGTCGTCCTGAGGCTGACTACCAAGGTCCAGTTATCAAAGTATTGAAGTCTATCAAAAAAAAAAAACTCATTTGCTTCACCTTATTAACATTCCCAATTAAAATTAAACACTATGACCTAACATGGGGGGTTCCCCTGTACCTTTATAAACCATTTCCCTATAGGTAACATCTGTCTTCTTTCTATCCAGAGGCAGTCATTTGTCTCCCCTCCAGGCTCGGAGAAATACCCCTTTCCCCTCTCCTTTATTCCCTTCTCCCCCATCCTCTAGCTCCAGTCTTTGCCTCTTATTAACTCTTCTCTGTCCCTCAGGGGCAAATAAATCTGCTTTGTTCTGAGAACTTGGTCTTGGGGGGTCCTGAGCCAATACTTTTTCTTTCCATGTCCACGAGAAAAGGAGCAAGCCAGTAAGCAGCTGTACTGCATGATTCTGGGCTTCGGGTTCCTATTTTTTTTTTTATTTCCAGTTTTGATTTCCTCAATGATGGGCAACAACATATAAACTGAAATAAACCCTTCCCTTCAAAAGTTGCTTTTAATCTATGATTTATCACAGAAGCAGAGGGCAGAATACTGTCCTTCCAGCTTACTGATCGAGTCACGGCATCATGTATGAGGAATATAAAATGACAACAGAAAAGCTTCACACGCTTTTTAATGAAAATCAACTTTCTTTCAGATCCACTTGTTGAGAAAATTATTTACTCTTTCTTGTAAATATGCCTAGGTACTTTGACTCAAGTTTGGCAGGGCATAAGAGAATCATTCATGAATACTCAAAAAGAGCTGTGAATTTGAGAACATGTTTGTTGTTCTCTCAATAAAAGTTTTTTCACATACATTGATATAGCATTTGTTGTACTAAATATTTAATGTACGTTATCTTGTTTCATTACCAAACCATCTGCCTCAATTCTGTTGCTGCTATAAAATATCTCAACCAAAGCAACTCAAAGGTGAAGAGGATTTTAACTGGTAGCATCAGATTACGTCACATTGTTGCAGAAAAGTCATGACTTCAGGAGCTTTAGAGAACTGTTCACAATGTATCATCATCAATAAGCAAAGAGGAATGAATTATTGTATGCATACTTGCCATCTTAGCAAGAGTTTCTATTTCTGTGAAGAGACACAATGACCACAGCAACTCTTATAAAGAACATATTTAATGATGTGGCACCTTACAGTTTCTGAGGTTTTGGTCCTTTACCGTCACGATGGTGCTGAAGAAGGAGTTGAGAGTCCTACATCTCCACCTGCAGGCAACAGGAAGTGAACTGGCACACTGGGCATGGCTTGAGCATATATGAGACCTTAAAGCCCACCCCCACAGTGACACACTTCCTGTAACAAGGCCATATCTATGGCAATGAGGCCACACCTTCTAAGATTGCCACTCTTTGTGAGCCTATGGGGCAGGATTACATTCAAACTCCCACAATTGCACTCCGCTTGATTCCTCATTCACAGACAAGTTCAGGGTCCCCTATCTAGGAAATGGTAAGGGCCTTCCCACTGAAATAAATATACTCGAGACAACACCCAAAGACAAACCTACAAGCCAAACTGATCCACGCAATCCCTCTTTAAGACCCTTTCCCGGGTGCTTCCAAAGCGTGTCAAGTTGACAGTTAAAATTAGTCATCATATTATATACAGTATGAGTAAGCATTTCCACAGGCTTAACAAAGAAGCCAGCAAATGTTTGCAAGTGTTCCCTGCACCTCCAGTGTGAGTTGCTGGGAACTCTGCAACATTACTGGAAACTGATACTCAGACCCACTTTTAACATAGTGTTTTATTCATTGGTAAAGAAGACTTCACAGCTCTAAGATACTTTTCTTATATATCAATAGGGTTGTGTTGTAATTATTCTCTCAAGCTCCGAAAGTGACATAGTTATTGAGCTTTATTAAGGCCTTAAATTAGAATATTAGTTTTTAACTTCTGTACTGAGACTACAAAACAGCACTAATAACAGTGTGTCCACAAAAATGCTGTTTTCCAATTTGGTGATGTAAATTACAATTGAAGTTCTGTAATGCTATAATTTATATTATCTTTAAGTTTGCTTTTCTGTTGCTTTGAGAAAATTCTAACCAAAAGCTAGTTGGAGAATTAAAGGTTTATTTGGCTTGTAGGTTACAATTCATCAAGGGAAGCCAGGTCAATAGCTAGAAGTGGGAATACAGGGCCAAAAAGTGAAGCAGAAATAATGGGAAAATACTTTTTCTTTCCTGGTTTGCTCTGCTACCCTTTTTCTATAGCCCACCCTCCTCTCCAAGAATGAGTGTGCATACAGTGGGGTGGCATCATATGTCAATCATTAATTAGGAAATGGCCTCATAGACATGGTAACAGGCCAATCTCATGGCAATTATTCACTTGGGATTCTCTGGTTTTAGCTTTGTAGCAAATTGATAGTTAAAGCTAATATGATATATACAACTATAATTTTTCATTAAATAGTTTTAGTTTCTTATTACTAATGTTCTCTTACTTGTATTTGATATATATTGAGAACTCTTTAACATTTTTGTTAAGAAAAATGCCAATTAAAACATAAAACTATTTCAGGAACAACATTACTAAAGAGTAAACATAAATATCAAATATATATATGAAAGATATTCATTCTGCATATGTGAAATGCAACTGAAATCAAAATTAGATATAGATTTTAACATTTTCCGAGTTTTGAGAATTTTATTAGTGTTATATTTGCATCATTCCTTCATCATGTGCCCCCTACTTATTAAAATCATGTTATTTTTTCCTTTATTATTGTTCCATATATAGACATATTAGTGTTAATATACAAACTGCTGAGTTCATTTAATGTTATATACATAAAGACATTTGTCGGTGACTACATAGTATTGGATAACCTTAAGGGAATTCATTCTTGGAGAAAACTGTTTCTCCAACTCTCAGAAGTTATTAACCAACCTGTAACTCTTCACTGAGGGATGGGATATTCTGTGATTTCCCTAATCCATATTGGAATGCCAACCAGTGTTGCCAGTGTTCAGGTCTTATTTAGGCTACCACACGGTTGCTATTTCATAGTTGTAATTTCCTTGTGCTACACAGGAAACACAAGCTCAGTGTAGGTTTCCTGGTCCTATACCTCTTCTAATTTTTTTCTATATTACTTGAGCTTTAGGTACAAGAATTTTGTTGCACATGTGTTCACTGGGACCAAGCACACCATGGTCAGATGCTCTCTGAATTTTGAGCAGTTGTGGATTTCTGTAAAAATCTCTGCGTACTGCAAAAATAGGCCTCTTTGATGAGCTATGCTTACCACACAGGACCACCACAGTAGATACAAAACTATCAATTTTTTGCTTGGCCATTCCTTTAATATTATTATTGTCAGCATATCATCACCATTCTCTCATACAATACATCCAGACCACCACAGCCCACTCCCCTCCGCCCACTCCGACTAGTCCCCCACCACCCTGGACTCAGATCCACTGCTCCTTCATTTCCCTTCTGAAAAGAGAAGGCTTCCGAGTGATATCAACCAAACATGGCATAACAAGATGCAATAAAACAACGAGACTAGTCACAAAGTCCATGTCAAGGTGGAATGAGGAAGTGAGGAGGAAAAGAGGACCAAGAGCAGGCACAAGACTCAGAGGTACCACCTCTCTGTGTTAGAAATCTTAATCAAGCTTTTAGAGCTGCTAAATAACACACACACACACACACACACACACACGGGGACACACACACAATAATCCTATTATGAATGAGGAGACGTGGAAACATTCACTTGGAGGGGTGCAAAATACATAGACCGGTTGATGATGGAACAAATAGGAGAAAATTGCAATTTTAATAGTTTGCTTCTGAGAGTCAACAATTCCTATCTCTTTGTCTGTAGTTTTTGGAAGCACAGGGTTTTTTTTTGTTTGTTTGTTTGTTTGTATGTTTTAAAATAATTTTTCTAGAATAATAAGTCTGTGCAGCATTGATCCAGTCACTTGATGTGTCTGACAAATGTCAGGTTAGTGTAAATGAGACCCAATACAGAAAAGTCTTTTCCCTGTGGGTTTGTTTGCTGTGTTAGCAGTTAAGTGTTGTGTGTTCTCCTGAACTAATATGAAGTAGGAAGTAATACAAAATATTAGCAGATAACAACTGAAATTATTTGTTTCTTATCTATTTTTTGGATATATTGGCAACATTTCTCCCTTCCCCTTTCTCCCTCGAAACCCTCCTATATACCCATCCTTGTTCTTTTTCAAATTCATGTCTTCTTTCATTAATTGTTGTTGCATGCATATAAATATAATATATTTATATACATTATCTCAACTACAACTTTCTAAGTCTGTATGATGTTACTTATATGCATGTTTTCAGAGTTGACCATTTGAAATTATCCCTTTTCTTGCTTTTTTTTTTTTTTGACAGAGGGTTTCTCTGTGTAGCTTTGTAGCTTTGGAGCCTGTTCTGGCACTCACTCTGTAGACCACACTGGCTGTAAAGGTGTGCGCCACCACCACCCATCTTGAAATTATTCTTAAAGGCAAATAAAATCAGGCCAGGCAGTGGTAGCTCACGCATTTAATCCTAGCACTCAGAAGACAGAGGTAGGCATATCTTTGTAAGTTCGAGGCCATCCTGGTCTACCTGAGTGCCTGGATAAGTATCAAAGCTACACTGTGTCTTAAATCTCACTTCCAAAGCTTTTAATATTCCTTTACCTTCTGAGTGTTTGGAAGAAGATTTAGAAATAGATATACTGACCAACAGAATAAAAGAAATAATTCATTTTATATGTGTGATAAATCACATTTATGATGATATATTTTGAATCAACTTTATGAGATTGAAATTGATCAAGATGATTAATGAATTAATTAGTTGCAGAATACAAAGTTAATGCACAAATGTCAGTTACTGTTCTATTCATTACAACAAACTATGAAAGAAATCAAGAAAAAATGATTTATATATATATACAAAATAAAAAATATAAGTGTTGTTTGACTTTGTGTTCAACTTACTAATTGCTGTGCATATAATGGTAGCAGTGGTAGAAACACTTAACATGGAAATAAAAATTGCTAGTTAGTCTTAAGCTTTGTGGTGGTGATAACCCATGCTTTAACTTTTATTTCTCACAAGGCATTAAAAAGCAAAACAAAGGGCTGGAGATATGGCTCAGTGGTTAAGAGCAC
This sequence comes from Chionomys nivalis, assembly GCF_950005125.1. Taxonomy (NCBI): domain Eukaryota; kingdom Metazoa; phylum Chordata; class Mammalia; order Rodentia; family Cricetidae; genus Chionomys; species Chionomys nivalis. The sequence goes on from NC_080105.1 coordinate 23,717,285, forward strand.
TGTCTGCTCTTCAAGAGGTCCTGAGTTCAATTCCCAGCAACCACATGATGGCTCACAACCATCTGTAATGAGATCTGGTGCCTTCTTCTGGCCTGTGGGCATACATGGAGGCAGAATGTTGTATACATAATAAATAAATAAATCTTTAAAAAAAATCAAAACAAAATAATAACAAAAACAACAATAACAACAACAAAACACTGTTGCATGGAGATCTTAGGGAACTAACCTGGATATCATAGTCATACCATATTATTGATTCACCATAAAAAGTTGAATTTTTTGTATTAGCTAAATATTATAAGCAGAAATTAATTCTGCATGTCTTAGATGTCATTATTCCACATACCATAATACTTTCAATCAATATAGCCAAAATAAAGCAGTTCTCAATGTTTGAACATCTGCTCAACTGATTTTCTCCTTTCCATTTATGAACATAAACAGGCAAAGGATATTTAAGTTGTGTATCACATGTCACCAATAATGGCATGTTTAATGATACATAAAAGATAACATGGCTTCCTATATGAAAACTTATTCAATATTATTTAATATCATGATTTAGAGAAGGACCTTTTCTTCTGAAAAAAGTAAGTTTACTGAAATAACACTTTATTTCACTTTCTGTAGATGGAGCTGCAGGCTGTGTTCCTGCCGCCCAGCTCCCAGCCGCCTGGCTAGCTTATGCCCTGAAATAACAACACACAAATTGTATTCTTTTAAACACTGCCTGGCCCAATAGTTCCAGCCTCTTTCTGGCTAACTCTCATATCTTGCTTTAACCCATATTTAATAATCTGTGTAGCATCATGAGATGGTGTCTTACCAGGAAGATTCTAGTGTATGTCCATCTTGGGCTGGAGCTTCATTGCATCTGCCTCAGAGGAGAGGCATGGCGTCTGCCTCACTTCCTCCCAGCATTCTGTTCTGTTTACTCTGCCTACCTAATTTTCTGTCTTATCAAGGGCCAAGGTAGTTTCTTTATTAACCAATGAAATTAACTCCTCCATCATTTCCCCTTTTGCTGTTTAAACAAAAAAGTAAGACTTTAACTTTAACATAGTAAAATCACATATAACAAAACAGTTATCAAACAAGAATTACAATCACAATATTTACATATATTTTATCTTTTATCATAACAAAGGAAAACTATAACTAACCATTTTTCAACTCTATCAAAAGACTCCAGAAAAATATAATATTACCTAAGTAAATGAGAAGTAAGCAGCTTACAAAACTCTAGAAATCACAGAGACATCTCACTGCCTGGACAGTCACCCAAAGTTCCTCTGTACCATTGGGGCATCCATCTTCGGCCTACAGGCCCATAGTTTCCAGCAGACATTTCCATGAAGCAGGAAATTTCAAAGGCAGTTCAGTCACTATCTGCTGTGTCCTGCAGAATGTCTCGCAGACTCTTTCATGAATCAGGAACCCCGAAAAATCATCTTACCTTTACACAAGTTCAGCAGTCCTCTCTTTGAGGGTTCTCTGTGTCCAGTTTATGCAACAGTCCAGGGAAGAGCAGTTTCTTGCCCAAATGGCTATCAAATTCTGTAAGGAGCATCTCTGATGCCCATCTTCCTTTTGAAGCAGGAGCAGACATGTCTCATTGTCATAAAAGCCCTAAGTTATTAAAACATTTAAAATGTCATATTCTGTAGTCTTTGAAAGATATGAAAAATGCCTATCTGAAATATATCTATGCACATCTAGAAAATCTAACTAACATGACTACAGGCTTGACTATTATCGACAACTATCTATTAACCTGTATTTCTCGTAATCAAGGATGGAAATGGATTTCTGTGATGGTTAGAAACTGGTAGAGTTCTGAGGCATGAGCTAGGACTGTGACTGTTAATAATCAAGATTTAGTGATGGCTCAGAAAGACAAAGGGGTGCATGGACAGAAACCATCATATTCTGGGGGAATACATACCATCAGGAGCAGAGTTGTTGGTAGAGGTACAGGCTTTTAAAGGCATTTTGGTAGCAGTAGATTGAAAAACCAATAGAAAGACAAATCTCATTATGAAGTGACAAAAATCTTAATCTTCTGTTCCGATATATTCAGTGTCCTGTGATGTGATTGGGTAAGTATCTGATGATATTTGTAAATGATTTTTCAAAAGAACAGTTTGGTTACTACAGACTGCTTATAGTAAATAGAAGAACTGATAAATTTATTGAAGAAGGGATTTCTAAGGTAAACAAGAATCAGAGCTTGAATATTTGGAAAATTCTAAGCCTGGGCATCTTAGAAGAGAATGACTTCAAAGACAATTCAGAAATTATCCATCAGGGCTGCCTCCTCTGTCTCTCTCTCTCTCTCTCCCTCCCTCCCTCCCTCTCTCTCTCTCCCTTCCCCCCCCCCTCTCTCTCTCTCCATCCCTCCTCCCTCCCTCCCTTCCTCCCCTCTGGTTCCCCCCCTTGTGTGTGTGTGTGTGTGCCTGTGTCTCTGTCTCTCCCCACCTCTCTCTGACAGAAACAGAGACAGATAAAGTGGAATAATCTTGACTTCAAAAGGCTAGGGAACAGCACATTTAGCTCTTTGAGGATCTTGTAACTTATACAGGACATAGAACAGTAATAATCAAGCCTGTTCTGAAAGCTACAAACCAGAGAAGAAAATTCTCAATTACCTGGCTAGGCCTTGCAATTTCTACATATGCATTTACTACTGCATCTCTAACACAGAGGCGTTTTGTAGAACACTAAAGCAGTTATTATTTAAACAAACTAAGAAGGATTTCTTGCAATACATTTATCTCTGATGCCAGAGTTACACCATTTGCTTAGGTTAACCGGGAGTCATAAAAGTCCACAGCTGTAATAATTTGACCTATACTCCTGTGGTCTAAATCTGTACTACCCTCTGTTTTTCTGTTGTCTTTGTTAATACCATTGACCTATTGAAAAGAAACAAGTTAGTTGTCTAGGGAAAGGTACCATATCTAGATTTATTCATTTTATTCTTAGAGACTATTCAATTTTTCCTTTATTGGCTCATTTCCAATATAAATAGAAATTCACTCTTAAAATTTGATTAGTTAAGAGTTTAGTATTTTAGTAGGAATAATTCATAGATGATTTTATGTTTGTCATATTTATTTTAAGCACAAAACTAGCATTCTCACTTTTTGGTAGGCTAAGATCTCTAGTGGATTCGGGGAATGGTAGCATCTTTTCTTCTGCAACATACTCCAAAGATTTTTTGGTGTTGTATCACTAATAATCATGCCTTACTTAGGTTTTAATACTATTCTGTACTATCTTAGAAAATAACAACCATCTGGTTAAAAATAAGGAGAAAAGAAGCCCGGTGGTGTTGTTTTCTCTGAAATTTATTTATATTATAAATCAACACATAATTTTTGTACCATAATGCACCTGGTATTTTGAAACAATTTTTTATTTATCTATAGGAGTTATACTATACTAGGTACAGTGGTCAAATCTCTGAAATTGCCACTCAGAAAAAGAAGTGCATATGTGTCCCAGTTCTAGAAAGTATTAAGTCTTTGTTGAAATTATGGGTTCTCAGTCAAGTGACATGAGCAATATTTTCTCAATTTATTTGTTTGTTTTTGTCTTTGATTTTTGGAGGTTTTATGCTGAGCCTTGTTCAGCACGCTGTTTCAGACAGACATTCTGTTTGTTCATTTTAAAGATTGTGTGTGTATGTGTGTAACCAATGGTGTGCTTCACTGTCTTCATTTCTGATGAGAAGAGAAAGCTTCAGAATAAAAGGAAAATTAAATGTGCCATATGGAAGATTTTGATTGCTAATATTAAATATATTTTAAAATGACATGAGAGTGGTTTTTAAAAATATCTCTTATTTAGGGTTGGCAAATAATTTATCATCTACAATTGAAAAGAAAAGCCAGTAATACTCCAATTAAACAAATGTAATTGGGATTATCTGAAAACAAAAATGCTTGCATGCTTATATAATGGCAAAACTAATTGATTTTTCTGGTGACTTAAATGTAACAATCATTTATACCCAATTTTCATTTTCATGTGTCTTCTGTCCCTTGTTACCTATTTTTTAAAAGATTGATTTACTTTATGTGTCTGTGTATAGGAATACATGAGTATAGGTGTACCACATGTGTACAGAAGCCATAGAGACCAGAAGAGGCCATTAAACTCTGGAGAACAGGAGTTACAGGTGGTTGTGAACACTCATGTGGGTGCTGGGCATTGGAGCAAGATGGGCCCTCTGCAGGAACAAGTAGTGCTCCTAACTGCTGAGCCATCATCTCTTCAGGCCCTGACTCTCAATATTTAAGTACAAATGCCATCTCCTTACTTGTCTTCAGAGTGTTGAGATTCTTGGCATGTGCCACTCAAACAATGGCTTTAATCATTCCTTGACTGTACCACAAACTAGTTTTATTCCTTTCTGTCCTTTCCTTCCTTCCTTCCTTCCTTCCTTCCTTCCTTCCTTCCTTCCTTCCTTCCTCCCTTCCTCGTTCCTTACTTCCCTCCCTTTCCCCTTCCTTTCCTCCTTCCCTCCTTCCTTCCTTCCTTCCTTCCTTCCTTCCTTCCTTCCTTCCCTTCCTCTTTACCTCCTTCCTTCCTTCCTTTCTTCCATGTTTTCATAACCACTCTCATCGATGTTGGTTTCTTTTTAATTTTCTTTTACTTACAGGGACACAGACCTAATGATTTGACCCCTCCAGAGGACGGATGCCTAATTATTAACACCGCACACTGGCCAGCCTAGAAGAATCCATAGTAGCAATGACTCCCAGACCTTAAATCTTCTTTGAACCAACATTTTTATAGACACATGTTCATGATGACTGTGATTGAAGCACTGTTATGTATGAGGATCTTTTCCCTAACACAATTGTTTGGAATTTTTCTGTCTTTTCCTGGACTCACCCAGGCTGGACATCAGCACTACCACAATCCCACAGAAGTAGTGATTCTGTTGAAGGTAACTGGGAAAGCCAGAGGCATGAAATCTCCAAATTGGATATCCTACAGCTTGAAACTTGGAGGCCAGAAACATATTATCCACATGAAGATCAACAAATTTTTTATAGCCAGGAACCTCCCAATGTTTACCTACTCTGACCAGGGTTATCTGCTTGAAGATTATCCTTTTGTACGAGATGATTGCTACTATCATGGTTATGTGGAGGGAGACCCAGAATCCTTAGTTTCCCTCAACAGTTGTTTTGGAGGCTTTCAAGGACTATTAGAGATAAATCACAATGTTTATGAAATTATGCCCAAGAAGTTTTCTACCAAATTTGAACATCTGGTCTATAAAATGGATAGTAATAAAACAGAATCAAAAACTTCCAGCCTTATGAAAGATAATATAACATGCCAAGTGGAGTTACAAAAAACTGGTAACTCCACTCTCCAGCAAAGTGACTTTAAAGGCTGGTGGACCCACATTAGAATTGTTGAATTAGTAGTGGTGGTGGATAAGACTCTATATGAGCACTATAAAAGTAACGACACAATCATGATGTCAGATCTATATGCTGTGATCAATATGGTGGATATTATTTATGATGTAATTGGTATCAGAATATTATTGGTTGGTTTGGAGGTTTGGAATAAGAAAAACTTTATTGTAATCGATGATGTAAGAAAATCTCTTAACCTGTATTGCCAGTGGAAAGCTGGAAACCTTGTTCATCGACTAAAACATGATACCACACATCTTTTCATATACAGGCACTTGAGAGGATTAAGTGGCATAGGCTCAACAAGTGGGATGTGTGATCCAAACCGTAGCTGTGCAATTGTTACTTTCATAAACAGAACTTTAAACCTCCGTGCCCTCGGAGTGTCTCATCACTTAGGCCATAATTTGGGCATGAACCATGACGAATATACATGTAAGTGTGGATACAGCAAGTGCATAATGCACATTAGTAACCCACCGATACCCAAATTTAGCAACTGTAGTTACAATTCTTTTTGGAATTACTCTGTACGGAAAGCAAATTGTTTGATGGAAAACATGTACACAAAGGATATCTTTGATCTGACGTACTGCGGAAATGGCATTGTTGAAAACGACGAGCAGTGTGACTGTGGGTCTTTACGGCGCTGTGCAAAAGATCTCTGTTGTATGTCAAACTGCACTCTGAGTTTGGGATCTGCCTGTGCCTTTGGACTTTGCTGTAAAAACTGCCAGTTTTTACCATCCGGGGCGTTGTGTAGAAAAGAGGCTAACATTTGTGATCTTCCAGAGTGGTGCAATGGAACATCCCATAAGTGTCCAGATGATGTCTATGTAGAAGATGGAATTCCCTGTAATGTCTCTGCCTATTGCTATGAAAAGCAATGCAACGACCGTAACGAATACTGTAGGAAGATTTTTGGCCAGCATGCGAAGGCTGCAAATGCAAATTGCTACAAAGAAGTACACTCCAAAGGGGATCGTTTTGGCCACTGTGGTCTTCAAGGACCTGGGTACATAAAGTGTGAAAACGATGATGCCCTTTGTGGAAGACTTCAGTGTGATAATGTGTCAGAAATTCCCAAGATGAAAGCTCACAGCACTGTGCACTTTGCTGTTGTCAAAGGCTTGTCTTGCTGGGGCACTGACTACCACCGTGGGACACGTCTAGATGACATTGGTGATGTGAAAGATGGCACAGAGTGTGGCCAAGATCATATCTGCATCCGTAGGCATTGTGTGCATATATCTGCATTAGACAGCAACTGTTCACCTACATTCTGTCATAAGAGGGGCATCTGCAACAATAAACATCACTGCCACTGCAACTATTTGTGGGATCCTCCTAACTGTGTAATAAAGGGCTATGGAGGTAGTATAGACAGTGGCCCACCTCCCAAGATAAAGAGGAAGAAAAAAATTTGTTACCCATGTCTGTTAATACTTGCTGTTTTATTTATTTTATTAGGTTCTCTTTGCTGCCTTCTTTATTCTAGGAAAGAAAGAAAACCAAAGCCGCCAACCGAGCCAATTAAGCTGACACCTGCAAAAACAGAGAAACCTTTAAACAGACAACAAACTAGTTCAGTGGGCTCCCGGAGTCTACCTCAGTCAAAAGTGCCGTCAGCACCACCTTCAAAAACTCCATCTATAAAAAGTGCCCATTAAATATTAATCAAAAATACGGCTCTCTTTATTCTTGACTATTTTAAGTAACTTGATATCTGTAATTTTGATCCAGGAAAAATATGTATGAATGGCGTTGGTATATTTTAGGTTCTTGCATTATCAGCCTTACAATCTCATTTCATGTACTTTGACATCAGCACCATTTCTGCGATAGCAAACTTCTTCCTATGCAATAATCGGGCTATGTGATATGAGAATGAGTAAAAATGGGGATGATGTAGTCTTCTTTATGTTATAGGTTTTGAGAAAAAGATTTTTGCATCAGCAGTGATACATTCCTTTAACTCTCAAACTCTTTCTCTCTCTCTCTCTCTCTCTCTCTCTCTCTCTCTCTCTCTCGTATAAATTCACTGCAGAAGAGTGTTATTTTGTGTTTCAGAGATTCTAGAAAAATTGTCCAGTTGTTATTCCCAAGGATGTTGACCTCAGCAATTTGAGCATTTCCACGAGTCGATAAGAAATACTCCTAAGTTCTGAGTCTGAGATCATGGAGATAATTAAACAGTTTTGAAAGTTAAAATAACACCAAGTTCTTTCTTTAGTTCCTTGACTTTATATGTGATTATTCTTCTGCAATTAGTTATTCATAATTAATTAGGAACACAGCATTTCTCTTAATTTGTTTTGTTTTTCAGTAATTCTATATCCAGTTCTGATCCCTATTTTAAAAATAATCTTGTTGTGATTGAAACAAGAAGATTGAAGATACATCATAAAAAAAATTTGCTTTAGTTTCGAGTTCATTTTCCATTTCATTGTTGTTTGCTACCTTTGAAGAATTACCTAAATTCCTAGGCAGATTCACTTCAAAATAGGGTTTGATGGGGTTTGTTGTGCCTGCTCAACTTCAGAGTTCCTTAGGTTGAAAACAGGATGCCAATATTTGCAATTTTAGGTAAAAAGACAATTAAGTCTGTAAAGGCTATACAAAGCTGAATGAATTTTTAAAATACTACATTTATATTTTGTAATTATATAAATACATTATTTTCTTCTTCCCTTCATCCCTCCAAAGTCTACCCTATACACTGCCTTATTCTCTTTCAAATTTATAGCTTCTTTTTTATTTATTTTTATTTATTTATTTATTTTTTAATGAAAAAAAAATTCCGCCTCCTCCCAGCCTCCCATTTCCCTCCCCTTCCTCCCACTCCTCTCCCCCTCCCCCACTCCTTTTCCCCTCCCTCTCCAGTCCGAAGAACAGTCAGGGTTCCCTGCACTGTGGAAAGTCCAAGGTCCTCCCCCCTCCATCTAGGTCTAGGAAGGTGAGCATCCAAACTGGCTAGGCTTCCACAAAGCCAGAACATGAAGTAGGATCAAAACCCAGTGCCATTTTCCTTGGCTTCTCATCAGCCCTCATTGTCCGCCGTGTTCAGAGAGTCCGGTTTTATCCCATGCTTTTTCAGTCCCAGTCCAGCTGACCTTGGTGAGCTCCCAATAGATCAGTCCCTCTGTCTCAGTGGGTGGGTGCACCCCTCATGGTCCTGACTTCCTTGCTCATGTTCTCCCTCCTTTTGCTCCTCATTGGGACCTTGGGAGCTCATTCCGGTGCTCCAATGTGGGTCTCTGTCTCTATCTCCATCCATTGCCAGATGAAGGTTCTATGGTGATATGCAAGATATTCATCAGTATGGCTATAGGATAGAGTTATGGCTTCTTTTTTTATTACTTGTTCTCTCTCTCTCTCTCTCTCTCTCTCTCTCTCTCTCTCTCTCCCTCTCCCTCTCCCTCTCCCTCTCCCTCTCCCTCTCCTTCTCTGTCTATCTCTCCTAAATATATAAGTTCCTGTGAGCAGAGTTTTCTTGTCTCAACCACCTGGTCCAAGCAAATGCTTGACTGGCCTCCATACCAGGACCAAACTCTGGGCCACTCCCCTACCTATCTCAGCTTCTTTAGTCAGCCAGTAGACAAGCTTTCTACAGGTAGGCTGCTCCAACATCCCCATGGATAGAACCTTGCAAGCTATAAGTCCCTCTTCCTATTCCCCCCACGCCCCTGCAGTCTCAGAGAAACTCTGACACACCAGCTGCAACTACACAGAGAGGACCAAGATAGGAAACTTGAAGCACAGGCCGTGAGTGCACATAGTGAACCAAGAGAACGAACTAAGAGAGTAGAACAAGAAGGCTGGCCAAGAGAGCAGGCTAAAAGAGGCCTCAGTCACTCCCTGAGACACAGACAACAGTTCAAAATAGACGAACAGTTCCCAAAGACACAGCCACTTCAAAGATTGGAGCAAGAGGCAAAGACACTGCCAGCACCAATTGGAGGAAGAGATGGGTAGGCCCCAATGCAAGAATTCATTCAACAACCTAAAAAGCAACATGGTAACACCAGAACCCAGTTGTCGTACAACATGAAGACTTGAGCATCCTAACCCAGAAAAGCAGAACAAAACAATTTTAAACATAACCTTATGAGGATGATGGAGAACTTTAAAGAGGAATTGAAAAAATCCCTTAAAGAAGTGTAGGAAAAGATAAAAAATTGGAAGAAATTAATAAATCCCTCAAAGAAAACCAAGAAAAAAGAAACATCAAACAGCAAACAGTTCAAACAGTTCAAGAATTGAAGACTGAAATAGAGGCAATAAAGAAAACACAATTCAAGTAAATTCTGTATATAGAAAATCTGGGTAAATAAACAGGAACTACAGAGGCAAGCCCACCAACAGAATACAAGAGATAAAAGAATCTCAGATGTTGAACATATGATAGAGGAAATAGATTCAATGATGAAAGAAAACATTACATCCAATAAATTCTTAACAAATATCCAGGAAATCTGGGACACCATGGAAAGACCTAACCTAATAAAAGAATAATATAGATAGAAGAAGAACTCCAGCTCAAAGGCATAGAAAATATATCCAACAAAATCATAGAAGACACTTTCCCAACATAAAAATGGATATCCATATGAAGGTACAAGAAGCTTACAGAACAAGTAGACTGAACCAAATAAAAAGAAAAAAGTTCCTTCATCATATAATAAGCACAAAACACAAAACATACAGAATAAAGAAAAATATTAAGAACTGCAAAGGAAAAAGGTCAAGTAACATATAAAGGCAGACCTATCAAAATTACACCCAACTTCTCAGTGGAAACCATGAAAGCCAGAAGGTCCTAAATATATGTGTTGCAGACACTAAGAGACTGAGAATGCAAGCCCAGACTAGTATATCCAGAAAAAATTTCAATCAACATTGATAAACAAGATAATCCATGACAAATCCAGGTATTAAGCAATACCTATCCACAAATCCAGCCCTACAAAAAGTACTAGAAAGAAAACTCCAATGCAAGGAAGCTAACTATAGCCACAAAAACATAGGCAATAGATAACCTCATACAAGCAAACTCCAAAGAAAAGAAACACCCAAACATTACTACCAAAAAAATAACAGAAATTAACAATCACTGATCATTAATATTTCTTAATAGCAATGGACTCGATTCAACTATAAGAAGATACATTCTAAGAAAATGGATGCAAAAGCAGAATTCATTTTTCTGCTTTAAACAAGAAACATGCATCAACCTGAAATACAGACATTACCTCAGAGTAAAGGGTTGGGAAAAGATTTTCCAACAAAATGGACCTAAGAAATAAGCAGGTGCTGCTATCTGATATCTAACAAAATAGACTTCAAACTAAAATCAATCAGAACAGATAGAGAAGGACATTTTATACTCAAATAGGAACAATCCATCAAGATGAAGTCTCAATCCTGAACATCTGTGCCCCAAATACAAGAGCACCCACATATGTAAAAGAAGCACTACTAAAGCCTCAATCACATATCAAACCCCACACATTATTGGTAGGAAACTTTAACACCCAACTCTCCACAATGGACAGGTCAACCAGACAGAAATTTAACAGAGAAATAATAACAGACTTAACAGACAACTCCAGAACATTCCACCCAAACAAAAAGGAATAAATCATCTTCTCAGCACCTCATAAAACCTTCTCTAAAACTGACCACATGCTCAGTAACAAAGCTAACCTCAACATATACAAAAAGATTGAAATAAACCCCTGTATCTTATCAGATCACCATAGTTTAAAGTTAGAATTTAACAACACTATTGTAGGAAGCCTACAAACTCATGGATATTGAAGAGTGCTCAATTGAAACACCTTTGGTTCAAGGAAGAAATAAAGCAATTAAAGACTTCATAGAATTCAACAAAAATGAAAACACAATTTACCCAAACCTATGAGACACTATGAAAGCAGTGCTAAGAGAAAGTGCTTACATAAAAAAAAGTAGAGAAATCTCACACTAGTGAATAAACAGCATATCTGAAAGCTCTAGAACAAAAAGAAGCAGACTCACCCAGGAGGAGTAGACAGCAGGAAATAATCAAATTGAGGGCCAAAATCAATAAAATAGAAACAAAGAAAACAATACAAAGAATTAATGAAACAAAGAGCTGGGGGTTTTTTTTTTTTGAAAGAATTATCAAGATAGACAGACCTTTATCCAAACTAATCAAAAGGCAGAGAGAGAACATCCAAATTAACAAAATCAGAAATGAAAAGGGAGACAGAACAAGAGATACTGACGATAGCCAGAGAACTAGTAGGTCATACTACAAAATCTTCAGTCAGGATTTCAGGAGATTTTCCTTGATAAAATTTGATATTCTTTAATGTTGAACAAATCCTCAATCTTTTTATTTTTCTGTGTAAATAAAAGCAGAACTTCTTTCCCAAAGTAACATATATTTTGGCTCCCATTTTGAAGTCAAGGCATTTTTAAAAATATATAGGTAAGTTTAATTCAGCAGTATTTGCCATCAACTGTTTCTTAGCAACTATTGTTCCTTCCTCTGCAGTCTGTATATTTAAAGATAATATAATAACATATAGACTCTAGACACTCTATGTATATTCCATCTTTATGTGGCTTTTCTTTTATATTAGTTTACTCCTCTTTTAACATTTATTATTTTAAAACTATATTTATTAAACTATGACTATATATGTTCTTTCTTTTCTATCTTTTAAGCCTATGTATAGCTTTAAAATCACTGTAAACTGTTTAGGGGCTCTTTTTGTCTGAATCTGTACTTGCATGCATTTTTAGCTTTTCCATCTGCATGAGCAAATCCCTAACATGGCCATGAAGCAAGAAGCAAGAGAGATACCTCTTTGTACTGTGGCCACCTGTGAGACTGCAGGAACCTGCCATTCAGCATAGCTTATGACATGCTGGCAGTTGCCAGGAGATGCATCTCTGTACTGCATGGTATCTTCGTCACTAAAGGCTAAACTTCGATCTCTAGAGGACTATCAAGGACAACATCGGTAGCCTGTGTTGCTGTGGAACTTTCTGGGCAGCTGTGACCAACATCTCAAAAGTGTTTTTTTCTCATGCCTGGTGTTGTTTTTTGTTGTTGTTAAGTGGTCTTTGACTCTTGGAGGGCGGGAGCACTGCCAGTATTTTAAATTTATCACAGTGACATGAAATGATTAGGAATGACTTTAAATTCAAAGAAGTAAATAAATTCTGAATTTTTAATATTTATTTTCTCCTGAAACACTTGATGATTTTGAATATTAATTATGAATCAACTTGCCAACTCAGAGATACTCTATTGAGTGCTAAGGAAGGATGAGATTGATAAATTTAAAATGTTTGGCATCAAGTTTCAAAAGTAACTAATCCTCATGTCATATTTGTAAAGTTGACTACTTCTGTTGGAGGCTGAAGATACAGCCTAAAGCTTCTAAGGGAGAAACATCTACAATCCTTTTGGATTTAGGTGTGAAGTATACATGAATTGCATGAATTGCTTCCCTTTTATAAGATTTACATTACTTTGACAGTTTGCTAGTTTATGTGAGCATGCTGATGTTACTTTAAGTTCTGAGCATCGGAGCTCTCTCACTGCCTTTTCCAAGTTGAGCAAAAGAGTCAACTTCAAATCTCAATAGAAGCTCTATAAGATAGGCATCTTAAGTCATCAACCATTCAATTGATCTTTCAAATAGAAGTTTAAACTTGGTAAGGAGAATGAAATGTTAATCAGATTTTTCATTTTTCTTTTATAGAAAGATCTAAAGAAGTTCCTACATTGACAAAACAAATTATGATTAATTAAAAGTATAGTAAATAAAGACCCAAAGCTATTTGAGAGATGTTCTAGAGATGGATGATTGATGACAATTCACAGTGAATTTAATTGATGACAATTCACAGTGAATTTAATTGCTGAACAAAATTCTTTTTTTTGATATACATTTTATTTTTAAAATAATCTTACAAATCTCAATTCTCTCTCACTTCCCTCCTCCTGCTCTCCCCAATAACCCCCACCACACTTATGTCTACTCCTCAGAGAGGGTGAGGCTTCACATGGGGAGTCAACAATGTCTGTAACATCACTTGAGGCAGGACCAAGGCTTTCCTCCCTGTATTCTATCATAAGAAATGGGCTCCAAAGAGCTAGTTCATGCACTGGGAATAAATACTGGTTCCACTTCTAGTGGCCACACAAAATGCCCAAGTCACCTAACTGTCACCCACATTAATAAGGCTTAGTACAGTCATATGTAGGTTCCCCAACTGTCAGTCCAGAGCTGAAATCAACTGTTGCTGTGGGTATCCCCATCATGGACCTCCAGGGGCTATTCAAGGGCTTATCTGTAGATCTTTGTATCCTGTATTGTCTTCCATCAGTTCCTAAATGTAGGTACTATAATGGTAATTAAAGTAGTCATCAATCTGATTACAGGGGAATGGCAGTTAAGATGTCCTCTCCACTATTGCTTAGATTCTTAGCTGGACTCATCCTTGTGGATCGATCCCTGGGAAGTTCCTAATGCCAGATTTTTTGATAACCCCATAATAGCTCCCACTATTAAGGTATCTCTTCCTATGCTCTCCCTTTCTGTCCTTCCCCCAACTCAAACTTCTTGATCCCTCATGTTCTCCTACCCCCTTCCCTTGCCGGCTCCTGACTCCCATTCTACCCTCTATGCTTCCCACATGTTTCCATTTTACTCAAGAGATCTTGTCTATTTCCCCTTCCCTGTGAGTTCCATGTTTGTTTCTCTTAGGGTCCTCCTTTTTTTATTCTGGCTCTTCTTGGGCTGTGGACTGTAAGCTGGTTATCCTTTGCTTGATGTCTAATATCCCTTTAGGTGTGTGTACATACCATGTTTTATCTCTGTGTCTGGGTTTCCTAACTCAGGATATTTCTTTTTCTTTTTTCTAGATTCATCCATTTGTCTGCAAGTTACAAGTTGTCATTTTATCTATCACTGAGTAGTACTCCATTGTGTAAATGTGCCACATTTCTTTATATTTTCTTCAGTTGAGGGCATCTAGGTTGTTTCCAATATCTGGTTATTACAAATAATGCTGCTATAAACATAGTTGAGCAAATGTCCTTGTGGTATGAGTGTGTATCCTTTGGGTATATGCCCAGGTGGTGTTGCTGGATCTTGAGGTAGATTGATACCAAATTTTCTGAGAAACTGCCATACTGATTTCCAAAGTGGCTGTAAAAATTTTTATTCCCATCAGCAATGGAAGTGTTTTCCCTTTACTCCACATCTTCTCCAGCATAAGCTTTCATTTGTGTTTTAAATCTTAGCCATTCTTGATGAAAGAGACAGAGACAGAGACCCACAATGGAGCACCGGACTGAAATCCCAAGGTCCAAATCAGGAGCAGAAGAAGAGAGAACATGAGCAAGAAACTCAGGACCGCAAGGGGTGCACCCACATACTGAGACAATGGGGATGATCTTTCGGGAACTCACCAAGGCCAGCTGGACTGGGTCAAAAAAAACATTGGAATAAAACCGGACTCGCTGAACATAGCAGACAATGAGGACTACTGAGAAGTCAAGAACAATGGCACTGGGTTTTAATCCTACTGCACGTACTGGCTTTGTGGGAGCCTAGGAAGTTTGGATGCTCACCTTACTAGACCTGGAAGGAGGTGGGAGGTCCTTGGACTTCCCAAAGGGCAGGGAACTCTGTCTGCTCTTCGGGCTGATAAGGGAGGGGGACTTGATTGTGGGAGGGGGAGGGAAATGGGAGGCGTTGGCGGGGAGGAGGCAGAAATCTTTAATAAATAAATAAATTTAAAAAAAATCTTAGCCATTGTGACTGGTGTAAGATGGTGTCTCAGTGCTGTTTTGATTTGCATTTCCCTGATGACTAAGGATGTTAAACCATTCCTTATGTGTCTTTTGGCAAATTCTTCTGTTGAGAATTCTGTGTTTAGATCTGTACCCCAATTTTTAATTAGATTATTCTGTATTTTGTTATCTAGTTTCTTAAGTTCTTTGGTTTGGGCAAACAGACCTGTCATATTTGGTGTTGGTGAAGATATTTTCCCATTCTGTAGGCTGCCATTTTGTCTTGTTGACTGTGTCCTTTGCCTTACAGAAACTTCTCGGTTTCCAGAGGTCCCATTTATTAATTTTAAATCTCAGTGTCCTTTAATCCCAGCACTCGGGAGGCAGAGACAGGCAGATCTCTGTGAGTTCGAGACCAGCCTGGTCTACAAGAGCTAGTTCCAGGACAGGCTCCAAAACCACAGAGAAACCCTGTCTCAAAAAACCAATAAATAAATAAATAAATAAATCTCAGTGTCTGTGTTATTGGTGTTATATTCCCGAAGTGGTCTTCCGTGCCCATGTTTCAAGGCTACCTCCTGCTTTCTCTTCTGTGAAGTTCAGTGTGGCTGGATTTAGGTTGAAGTCTTTGATCCATTTGGATTGTTAGTGGCCCTACAAACTGTCCAAGCTGCACAACTATCATCCACATCTTGAGGGCCTAGTACAGTCATACACAGTTTCCCCAGTTGTCAGTACCGAGTTAGTGAGCTCACACTTACTCAGGTCAGCTGTTTCTGTGGATGTCCCCATCATGGTCTTGACCCCTTTGCTCATATTATTACTCCGCCTTCTCTATGACTGGATGCAAGGAACTTCTGTATGTTTATGTTTGATTATTATGTGGCAAATGAACTTTTTTTTTGTCCAGTCTATTTGGTAGTGTGTAAGGTTCTTGTACTTTCATAGGCATCTCTTTCTTTAGGTTGGGAAAATTTTCTTCCATGATTTTGTTGAATATATTTTCTGTGCTTTTGATCTAGACTTCTTTTCCTTCTTCTATCCCTATTATTCTTATGTTTGGTCTTTTATTGTCTCTTGGTTTTCCTGAATATCTTGTGTTAAGTATTTTTTGAATTTAACCTTTTCTTTGATCAGGGAATCTATTTCCTCTATCAAATCTTCAACATGGGAGATTCTCTTCTATCTCCTATATTTTGTTGGTTATGCATGCATCTGTAGTTTCTGATCATTTACCCAGATTTTTCAGTTTGAGAATTCCCTTGGGTTGTGTTTTCTTTATTGCCTTTATTTCAGTTTTCAAGTCTTGAACCATTTTCTTAACCTGTCTTATTTTTTTTTTTCTTGGATTTCCTTGCTTTCTTTAAGATATTTGTTTATTTCTTCCAATTATTTGTCTTCTTTATGGGAATTTTTCATTTCCTCTTTAAGAGTGTCTATTATCTTCATAAAGTTGTTTTTAAGGTCACTTTCTTCTTCATCTGCATTGGAATGTTCAGGTCTTGCTGATGTAGAACCACCATTTTGCTCTTCATGCTGTTGAATATATTCTTACACTGTCGTCTACCCATCTCTTCCTCCAGTGGATTCATCTGGGGCTTTTTGTCTTATGTGATCACTCTTCCTTGAGGTAAACTCAGGTCTTTGCCTCTGGTGGTTGTTGATGCAGCTCTGGGGCTCCTCAAGGTGTAGGCAGAGTCAAGACTATGGTGTTTGAAGATACTGTAAGGGATGATTGGGAGTGGGAGGAGGCTGCTCCCAGGTCTCTGGGGTTGTGGTGGGTGGGAGTGGGGCATGAGATGTACCTCTCTGGGCTAGAGCCTAGAGAATAGGGCCCTCCAGTCAGGAATGCAGACAGGGCTCCAGTGGCTGCAGATGCTATGGGCTGTTGGCTTGGGATATAAGGAGCCTGGTCCCAGGTCTCGGGGGCTTGTTGTGTCAGAGTGGGGTACAGGATGTGCCTCAGTAGGCTAGGGCCTAGAGAGCAGGGCCCTCCAGCTGAAGAGCCAGATACTCACCTCTCTAGTCGTAGGTAGGGCTAAGGCTCCAGTGGTCCTAGATGGGTGTGGGGACAGTGGTCCCAGGTCTCTGGGCTTAATTGGGTAGGAGTGGGGCACAGACTGTGCCTGAGGGGACTCGGGCCTAGAGAGTAGGGTCCTACAGTTGGGAACCCAGACATTCACTACTCTACTTGTAAGTGGGGCAAAGGCTCCAGTGGTCACAGATTCAAAAATTCTCTTGTTTATACAGTAACCCCCCTTAATAAGCAAGGGGAAACTTTCTTTGAAAGATAAATCAGCCGGGCGGTGGTGGTGCACGCCTTTAATCCCAGCACTCGGGAGGCAGAGGCAGGCAGATCTCTGGGAGTTCGAGACCAGCCTGGTCTACAGAGCTAGTTCCAGGACAGGCTCCAAAGCCACAGAGAAACCCTGTCTCAAAAAAAAAAAAAAAAAAAAAAAGATAAATCAATGCCCCCTCAATGACCTTTATTAAATATATGATATATATGCTATCCAGGATAATTGCCAATAAATAAATAAATTATAGCTAAAGTTAATCTATTATTAGTCACATGAAGCATTGGATCTAGAAACATGTAACTTATTAGACGGGTGAGTGGCTGACTCTGATGACAAGGGCACAGGAGAGCTGGTTTGGCCCGCTGGCCTGAGGCAGGCAGCCCTAGTGGCCAGGACAGACCAACTCAGCTACCACCTAAGCCCACAGCTGGGCTGGCGGTTGTCCCACCCTAACATTTACCCCATATAGGACCTTCTGTGGCTTGTGAAGGGAATGGTCCTATGGAGTGAGACCCACATGATCTCCATGATTCTGGTGGCCGTGGGATATCACAGAGGAGTTTCAGTGATGATCCAGTAATGATGGTGTACCAGGAACCAGAGACCTTGAACCATGGCAAGGTACAATGAGAGAAAAGGTCATCATGGAATAAAAGGTTCATTGTTGCGGTCAATTTGGGATATGTAAACTATTCAAGCTGAATTAAAATGAAACAGAAATTATGAACAAATCAGTTCAAATTCAAGGAGATTGACAGATACCCTACAAGATATACAAATTTTAAATAAACATATAAATCATAACTTGCTTTTTCTTTGAGAGATAAAAATTAAATGTGCTTTAAAATATATTTTAGCACACAATACAGCAATTGTATATGCAAATATTCAGGAAATTTCTTGTGAATGTTTATAGAAGCTTTATTCACAGCTGTCAAATCATGGAAGTAATATAAATTCTTCAATATATACATGGCTGAACAAACAGAATTACATCATACAAGATAATACTCTTCATTGATGTAGAGGAGAAAATTATTCATCTGTGCAATGATATGGGTAAAACAACCTTATAATGGTAACTAAAAAAGTCAGCATGATAAAGCTACTCATTTCAAGATGATAGTCTATTGATAAAAACAGCTCTGGAAAAATCAAAACAAAATAATTAGAAAAAATGCCTTGCTTAACTGTTCTGTATGAAGGACTGTGTATCAAGCTTCTCTAAGTGGAAAACAACCTCAGACTATTAAAAGGGATTTTTCGGCTTGATTTATGCAGGATTTGGCTAGTCTGCCAATGGTTATCTGCACACTAGCAGTCCAATTAGGTGCTCCAGATCAAAAAGGCAGAATTCCGATGTCACCAAAGGATGGAAACAGCATCGGTGGCAACAGCAAGTAGTAAATGAACTTGCCAGTGAAATGTGAAGGCAAGTAGGAAAGATCCCCAAAGTTTTTATTTGGAATTCCTCATTTTGGGGTTGCTAACCTAGGCACCACTCACATTTAGCATGGATCTTCCCACTTCACATAACCTAATCACAAAGTCCCTCACAAATATGCTTGGGAAAAAAAAAAAAAAAGCTTATTTCTTAGTCTATACCAGATCCAGTCCAACTGACAAACCAGGATAACAAGGGAGAAAGTGTAAAACAGACCATGTTGGAATAGAACAGAACAAGTCAAACAGTGTGTATGGGTGTGTATGTGTGTGTGTGTGTGTGTGTGTCTGAATGATGTGTGACTATCCATGTGTACTTGGAATTCAGGAAAAATTTATCAAATTCAGGGCTGTGTAGAGTAATATACTAAAAAGAGCCTGGGGCAACTCATAAAGTAGGAATGTTGAATTAAGAGCAGCAGGGCTGCGTCTGCCACCGGGCTAGCTTTACCCGAAATAATTACACAGAAACTGTATTCTTTTAAACACTGCTTGGCCCATTAGTTCCAGCCTCTTATTGGCTAGCTCTTACATTTTGATCTAACCCATTTCTAATATTCTGTGTAGCACCACAAGCTGGCTTACCAGGAAGGATCTTAACCTGAGTCTGTCTGGAGTGAGAGAATCATGGCGACTCACTGACTCGGCTTCTTTCTCCCAGCATTCTGTTCTGTTTACTCCACCCACCTAAGGGTTGGCCTATCAAATGGGCCTAGGCAGTTTCTTTATTAATTAACCAATGAAAGCAACAGATTAGAAAGAAATTACTCCCACATCATAGGAAGGTTTTTTAAAAAGCATTGAGATATATGCCAAAGGGATACTGCAGTTAACTGTCCCAATGCTAATGCAATCTGAGAAACAAAGTATAATTTCAACATAATAGAGCCATTCTGACATGGATAAAGGACTGAAGAACTAAATGAATCTTGGATAAAAGACCTTTTTCTGTTAAAAATAATATTATTGATAATACTCCTATTTAAAGATGTGGAATATAATTTTCCCATTAACTTTAAGCATGAAAATGTATATGTATGAGTGAGTATGTGAGTGTGTGTGTGTGTCTGTTGTGTGTGTGTGTGTGTGTGTTTACAAATCCAGTGGGGTAAATAACTAAATGAATGTAAAATAAAAATAAAATTGCAAAAGAAATTTAAAACATAAATCTCACACAACAGTTTGAGAAAATGAACATCCAAAGATACCTTTGAGTTAATTATCTGTTTGCCACCTACTGCTGAGCATACAGTAAACCCTTAAGAATAATTTATTTCCCCAGTGAGAGTTCTTTGGTGGAAACTAATTTTTATTTGCAATTGGCTATCAACTAGAGATAGCTTCTAGTTTAGGAGTGGGGCATGTGTCGTTTCAGCTCCAGGAGCTTGTCTGGTAGAAACCCATGCAGGTCCTGTGCATGCTGCCTTAATCTTGAAGTTCATATGTGCTTTGGCCTTGCTGTGTTTAGAGGGTGTTATTACTTGGTGTCCTCCATATCTTTTGGATCTTAGATTCTTTCTACTTCTTCTTAAGGGTTCTCTGAGGCCTGCAGGAAAGGATCTGATGTAGACTTTCTGTTTAAGGCTGAATGTTCTGAGATTAAAGACTTACTTTTAGTGTGTGTGTGTGTGTGTGTGTGTACATGCGTGTATGTTTAGGTGAGTGAGTGTCATTTGTGTGTAGGTGCCCACAGAGGCAAGAAGAGTGCATTGGAATTCCTGGAGCTGCAGTTACACATGGTTGGGAACCTCCTGATGTGGGTGCCGAGAACCAGAGTGTCTTCTGGAAGAATAGCAAGTGCTCTTAATTTGAGTCATCTCACCAGCCTCTGCTGTTTATCTGGACTGTGTACTGCTTTCTAATCTGTCTGAAAACTTATTATAATTAAACGTATTTTGCTACATTTTCCAATCCATGTGGGCCTTTATTTTCAATATTTTTGGTTAACTTGCTAAGAACTTGAAAACAGTCAATGCCTAACTCAATCATCGATAAATTAGTCGGGTTTCTCTGGAGTAAAAGAACTTAGAGAATGAGTCTCTCTCTTACTAAATAAATACATGTATGTATATATATATGTGTGAATATATATGTATGTATGGCATACCTCTCTCTCTCTCTCTCTGTGTGTGTTTAGACACACACACACATATTTATGGAAAGGAGGTTTATTAGAATGATTTACAAGCTGTGGCCCAGCTAATCCAGTAATGGCTGCTATGAATAGACTGTCCAAGTATCCAATTGTTGCTGAGTCCTTAAGCCTGAATGCCTCAGCTGGTTTACACCAGAATGGTAAGGAAACAGGTTCTAACACAGTTGAAGGAATAGACTTGCTAGTAAGGCAAGAACAAGTAGAGCAATCAGGAAAAAGCTTCCTTTTTCCATGTCCTTAGGTAACCTTCCAACAGAAGGAATGTCCCAGATTTGATTGTATAAATATGTAGATTAAAGTGTATCTTTCTACCTATAAGATCTGGATTAGAAGTAGATCTTCCCATTTAAAATTAAGCAAAAATCCTTCACAGGTGTGCCCTCTACTTGGTGTTCTAACTAATTCCAGATGTACTCAAGTTGACAACCAAAAAATCAAATACAAATATCTGGAGAAACTACCAGACTCACCTCTAAAAAAAAAAAAAAAAAATTTTTTTTTTTTTTAGAAAAAAACAAATAAATCAAAGCAAATAAAAAAGAGTCAAACAAAACTGATAGCAACACACACACATACACACACATACCAAAACACTAAGTTTGAAGTCAGCATAGTTATATTTCTTGTGACAATATAATGATTGATTAAAACTGTTACTAGAAACCATTTATCCCACAGGAAGTGTTCCCTTCAAAGTTGCTTGCTTTAACTATGAAAGGGTCTAAAGCAGTGAATTTCACTCACCGTTGAAGCTCTTACTAGAGGCTACCGTTTTTCTGACAGAATACAATGGAGATAGTACTATTAGTGACCAACTGCCCCACGAAAATTGAAAATGGTGAAATAAGGAACAAAGATCAAACTCAATTTCTGGATTCCTCTTTACTTTCTTTCATTTTTGGTAATTTTACTTTGGAAGATGTACAAAACATCAAAAATTAACACAAGACCGCAGATATTCAAACTTCATCTATGAAAGATAATTTATAAAATAATTTTAGTGCTTAATGAAAATTTCAGAGTACTAAAGAAGTCTTACTACACTTATATCAGAAATCATTGCAGAAACTTTTACATATTCATTGAGCTTCCGAATCATAAACGTGTTATTAATGCAAGTAATTCTTATTATGTTCTTAATTTTCATTATTTTATTTTTTAAAATTTTTTAAATATTTATTTATTTATTATGTATACAATATTCTGTCTGTGTGTATGCCTGCAGGCCAGAAAAGGGCAGCAGACCTCATTAGAGATGGTTGTGAGCCACCATGTGGTTGCTGGGAATTGAACTCAGGACGTTTGTAAGAGCAGGCAAGGCTCTTAACCACTGAGCCATCTCTACAGCCAAATTTTCATTATTTTAAAGACAGATACAATTACACTTATCTGAACTCCCAGCATTAAGAAGAGTCATCATAATGAAAGAATATTTTCTACTATACAATGTTTATTATTGATTTTAACGACAACCTGACTACATGAGTTACAGTCTTGAATGTACACTCTCATGTAATAGGTGAGAAGCTTTTATATGTGACTACCAAATGGTCTGAGTTTTTTATTCAATCAGAAAGATATAGTGGTTATAAATCTATGCTCTCTAATTGCAAAGCTTGCATAGATCTATGTTAGGTCCTCTGAATATATGCTGTGATTGTTAGGGTGGTTATGGGATTCTTAACAGGAGGAGTGCAACTGTCTCAGATTCTTTTGCCTATTATGGTTATCATTTTCCTCCTCCTAGGTTGCCTCATCCAGCCTTGATATAAGAATTTGTGCCTAGTCTTATCGTAGCCTACTATGCTGGATTATGTTACCATTCCTGGGAAGTCTACTCTGTTTGGAAGGGAAATGGAGGATCAGTAGATCTGGGGGAGAGAGGAACTGGGGGAGACTAGGGGGAGTGGAAGGAGTGGGGTTGCAGTCAGGATATGAAAGAATTAATTAATCAAAATTAATTAATCAAAAAAGAAATTGATGCCTTTATTGAAAATATTGTAAATAAGCTTGTATTTTTAATAGAACTCTAAATACTATAATGATTTTACAATCAGTGTAGAATCAGTATCTAGAATTAAAGAACACTGTGAACAATAGTACAAAAGGTAAAATGATTAATGGTAATTAGCAAACATATATAATGGGGTAAGAAAACCAGGTTATGAATACTTAATTAAAAAGCAGAGACAAAATACATATTTTTGATGTCTGTTAAATTGCATTAAGTATGTATAAAATACAAATTTTTCTTTAAGCAAATGAATTAAAAGTTTTACTTCTTTGTTCATTAAAAAGGAAATCTGATGGAGACAATGAAGTTAGAACAGAAGAGATAGCCTGTTCCCATGTCCCATAGGTTTGAAATACTTGCTGCTAGGCAACTAACTCTAGAACTTAAGTAACAGCCAAATTGAGCACAGGATTTAAATTCTCTTTGGATGTCTATACTAATGGATGGTGTTAGAAACAACAAATAAGGCCATACTAAAATGATTACAAAAACTCCAAATTCACCTTTTGGTAAGTCATTTAGAATATCAGCTCTACAGGACAGAATAACCAGTATTTATACATGCATAAATACAAACACATACAGCTGAAAGGATTTCTTCATTTGCTAAGTGTTTATTTTGAGGAGTTACTATGCTCTTTCTTTTTACTTTTAATTATTTGGTAATATGCTCTGAACTTTTGTTGTTGTTACTTGTACTTTGAAAACCAATTGATTTACACTATGAAGACTGTGAAGAAAAATGACAATAATACAGTGGTAAATAAATGGCTGTCTACTTCAGTCTCTGTAGAATTTCAGAGATATGCCACATTATAATGGAAAATATTAGAAGTTTTCTCAGGAGGCTTAAGGAGTTATGGTATAAAATAATGTTTTGTATAAAATCAATTTGGCTTAAAATTTTTAATTATTTTCTCTTGATGCTTGTAAATTCAAGTTCTTATAAAAAATCCTGGGAGTTTTATACTAGTTTGGTCTTAAGGTGCTACATTATTAGTAAGCAATCTTTTGCTATCACAACAAAAATCCCTACTTCATAATAAATATAAAATATCCTATCAAGAGACATGAAGAGCAAATCAACATATCATCATTTTACTCACAAGTGGGAGGCCTTTTCTCAGATGCCTGCTTTCTTTCCTGGCCTCTGGGCACTCTGTGGAGTAAGTCTGCTATTTCCTTAATCACTTTCCAGGAGTCTTCAAAGCACTCTTCTTCCTTACTTTAAGGAAATGATGTTCAGTCTAAAGCAAATTCCCAGTCACTGTTCACAAAGCACAAAATTAACAGACACATTTGACTCTACTTGAAACACACATTAAATGACAAATTTAATCACTATTACTAAAATTTGACAATAATATTTTCCACTGAAAGTGCTAAGTGTTGATAAAAAGATTTAGAAAAAAAAAATACAAAAAAAGTGGATTCAAATGGTCATAGTATATGTCTTTAACCCTAGCACTTGGAAGGCAGAGGTACGCAGATCTCTGTGAGTTTGAAGCCAGCCTGGTCTGAGAGAGAGAGAGAGAGAGAGATGAGAGAGAGAGAGAGAGAGAGAGAGAGAGAGAGAGAGAGAGAGAGAGAGGAAAGACAGTCAGAGCTACATAGAGAAACACTGTCTTAGTAATATCCCAGGGTATTAGAAACATATAAGCATTTGATATAACTACCTAGGACAAAGTCTCAGGTTATATTATCCTACTATATTTTGTGATCTAACTTTTAACTTTCCACCAATATACACTTTATTTTTTCTAGAAGTGTTAGCCCTATGTTTCATGAGTGAGAAAAGCCTGCAGAAGCCTGGAAAATGGATTGAATGTTTTGGTCTATAGAAATTGAACTCTTGTAGTCAAGAGTTAGACTATAAAGATGACAGATACAGTGTTGGAAACTAGAAAAAGAATGAGCATGTGAAATTGCATTAATCATTAAATAATACACCAAGTTTTGGCTAAAAGATAAAAATTGTGTTGAATTTCTTACATGTGTTAGGGGAGTTGCATCTAATAAATAATAGTGGTCATATTCATATGTCAGTGAATAGAGGATATTGAAGACATGTTACAACAAAATAAACAAAATTAGATGCTGTTATGTTTTCCATGCAAACATAGTGTAGCTCTGCATAAACCAATCCCTACCCATGCCCCAGTAAACAACTCTGATGCAATTCATTATGTAGCAGAAAACTAAATTCTAAAACCAAATAAATTCATAGTTAGCAGAAAACTAAAGACGGGGAAATAGAAGTGAGGGAACTTAAGAGAAATGGGAAATGGATAAACGAGAGTAGCAGGGGGTGAATATGATTGAAATGTAATATCTCCATGTATGAAACTGTCATAATGAAACTCATGTACAATTAATATATAATAAGAAGAACATGACACCAAACTGTCTTTGGCAGAGTAGCAAGAGTACATCAAATACCTAATCCTTTGAAGATTGTTCAAGATTGATTTGGGGAGGTGCAATAAGGAAAGTATGAAAAGGAGATGGCTGTGAGTCTAATGGCTTAGAAAGTGTGTTAGTAATACAAGCAAATTTCAATCCAATAGCTTATCTGTGTGGCACATGGAGATTTTAAAAAGGAAAGTTCCCTATCTACTAGGGAAATTGATGAGATATGTTTCTGAAGACTTAGGAGACTAATGGGCAGATCTAATAAAGTATGGAGAAGAATATATCATTACTTCACATGAGGGGAAGGTCTCATTACTGACAGGAGAATTATGTGAAGGAGTACAAGAATGTAGAATAGATCCAATATTGATAACAATAAAAATAATGGGGAGGAAGAGGAGAAAAATATGCCTGAGTACCAGGATGGGCCAGGCGTGTATTCTGGAGTCTTCTGTTTTACACTGCCTACTATGGGTAGTAGTAATTAATAGAGCATTTTTTATCACTCACAAATGTTTTATTCTTTTTACATTTGTAGCTACACCATAAGCTCTCAATTTAATTTCTCCACTGGGGCAGAGATTTGGCTCATTGGCTAAAAATATCATTACCTGAATGATTGGATGGAGGCTAGCCAAGCTTGCTGCTTCCAGATATTTATTTTTGTGTATTGCTTACAGTTTAAAAGATTCAAAATATACCTTTGTCCTGAAAGTTCAGAGTAAATGTATGCTTCAGTTAAATAAGTTAGGTCTGTATCACCTATTTATTTGTCCAAAGCATGTGACCCAGTGCCTTCATATTTTGTGCATTTTAAAACATTTCTTTTATTATAAGCAACAATCATCATCAACAGATAGGCACTATACAATACTGAATGTCTCACTTTCACAACGCATGAAATGGAAAAACTAGCTACTGTTTTAGAATATTTCATAAGAGAATATGCATATTTCTTTATGAGATACTTTTGAAGGCTAGTCACAGAAACTGGTTACATTATACTTCCAAAAATCACCCTACTCCCCTTTCAGGGATGGTTTTCTTAGTATTTCTCAGAATGTTAATTTTAGTACTCTGTATTCTTATATGTACAGCTATTATTTGTCTAGCTAGTTTGATTCCTCTTAAATTGTTTCCATGGTCTCAGACTTTGAAAAATGTTATTTTCCAAAGAGTAAAATTTAATAGAAAGACTGTCTTAGTTAGGGTTTTTATTTCTATGAAGAAGCACCATGACCACGGCAACTCTTACAAAGTAAAACATAATAGGGGTGGTTCACTTACAGTTTCAGGGGTTTAATCTGTTATCATCATGGTGGGGAGCATGGTGGCATGCAGGCAGACACGGTACTGGAGGCATAGCTGAGAGTGCTATGTCTTGCAAGCAACAGGAAGCCAACTGAAAGTCACACGGAGAGAAGCTGATACAAAAGATACCTCAAAGCCCACCCCCACAGTGACTCTCTTCCTTTGACAAGGACACATCTCCTAATAGTGTCACTCCCTTTGGTGCCATTTTCTTTCAAACCACCACAAAGATCCTTGAATATCATTTCTCATCCCAAGGAACTCTCTCTCCAATCCCCTGTTGTTGATTGTTTTGCTGAACTACTATTTGTTTTGAGACATCTACTACAGTAGATACTATAATATTTTAAGTATAGTTACAATAAATTTTTACTCTGATATGAAAATATGCTATTAAAATGAATACTAAAAAAGAAAAATACATTAGAATTTTCCATGTCTTTCCTGAATAATATGATTAGATAAATTTTCACTGGAAATTAAAATAAAGCATTAATGTTTTTTCAAACCTACATGTATTAAACAAAACTCATCAAAACAAGTTATAACTTACCTGTGTAATAGGACCATTTTGTGTAGAGAGCTGCGTGGAGCCGCACCTGATGGTGCTGGCTTCCGCCCTCCACGATCCCGAAAGCAAGTGCTCTCTATAATAATCAACTCCTTATGGCTAAGGCCTGACTTATGATATTATCACGCAATGATGGTCAGCTGCTTGCATATGCGTGAACCTATGGACAGTGCCCAGGTGGCAATCCGGGGTTGGCGGCCCGTGCCTATTTAAGGGCTGGGAGAGGTTTCCGGGGGAGGGGGGGGGAGAGAAAGAAGCTGTGAATAAGATCACGAATAAACTGCTTAGCAAGAAGAGCTCTGGTGTTGTGTCTTCCTTGCTGGCCGAGGTGGGCGTGACAATTTTGTTTATAATTTGTTGCATATATGTTGCATATATGTATGAGAGTATAATAAGTCCGCATATCCTTTGTCCAGGTTTGTAAGCTTCAATCTGTGACTAACCCTAATTTTATGCTATACTCACAGTCAAGCAGTGCCTAAAAGTGACATAAATCCAGTGCCTCATATAGAGACATGGTGTGAGTCAGACACTAAACATTTTAATCTACACCTTGCATTTTATTCCTCCACCTTGCCCTTCTCATGCTAATTTCCTATCTCTACCCTTCCTGCTGTTTTCACTTTTAGCTTATCCCTCTAATGGATTTACTCTTTCATGGAAAAGTTTATTAAACATCAGTGAGGGAAACAGACAACAGTGTTTCCCTCCCCTCCTTCATTCTCACCCATAGTTCAATAATTGCTGTGGATGAGTCCTTGATGCATGTGAAGATCACTCTCCTTCACCTTGACCTAAGGATGTTTTTGTTTCTTTCTGGATAGCTCCTGATTTAGTGTTCTCAGTGCCACAGCTCTCAGGAAGTAGTGATACCCTTGGAGGTCACTGGCACCAATGACAGTATGAGAGCCCCACACTTGATCTCCTAGAACATGCACTTTGGTAGCCAAGGACACAGTTTTCACATCAAAGACAAGGAGATTTTGGCATCAAGACACTTCTCTGTGTTCACCTACCCTGACCAGGTAGCTCTCCTCGAGGATGAGTCTTTTGTCAAGAATGACTGCTACTACCATGGTTATCTGGAAGGAGACCCAGAATTTCTGCTTATTCTTAGTAACTGTCTGGAGGATTTTAAGAAATGCTAAAACTAAATGACACTTTTAATGAAATCAAGCCCAAAATGTTTACTCATACATTTGAGCAATAGGTTTATAAAATGGACAGTGATGTAACTTAGTTGACATCTATGGAATCTGGGTTAAGATAAGAAAAAAAATAGCAAGACAACTGCTGTTTAGGGTGGGGGATAATATTACCCTGATGTGAGGTAGAGATGGGGGCTGGTGGACTCACAAGTAGACTATTGAAGTTCCAGTGCTGGCAGACCAAAAATCGTTTCTTCAAAGGAAAAATAATGCCTCCAATGTGAAGAAGGAAATATTCATGGTTCTCCATCTCATGAGTGTCTCATGTGCTACAGTGGAAATAGATCTGATCAGACTTGCAATTGAGATCTGGAATAAGGAAAGACTGTGCAAATACTTAAAATATGGGATCTTTTAGAGGACCTTTACAACGGGCAAAGGCTCAGTTTGGAGGCCCATGTCCCACATGATGTTGTACGTCTTCTTGTTAGGTGTACATATGGTATTCATCTTGGATCAGCCATGGTTGGATTTGTAAGCTGACAACTTTACAACCATGGAGTTAGTGTTATCACCAGAGAGAGAGACAGAGAGAGAGAGAGAGAAAGAGAAGAGAGAGAGAGACAGAGACAGAGAGAGACAGAGTTATGCTAAACGCTCAATGATGGTGACTCATGAATTGATTCTAATTTGGGCATGTTGCATGCTGTTGTTGTGGACATGAAGCCTAAAGTGTTTCGTTACGTAACGAATTTAATTATATTTAGCAGCTACAGTTTTTTTCTATATTAGACAACTGTTTCAAGAAGAAGCTGTGAACGCAATATGTGTATACAATAACCAAGTCAATCAAAGAATACCTTGTTGGAACCACATTGTGGGAATGGTGTTACTGAAGTTAGGGAGAGTGGGACTATGGATCCTTAAAGAGCAGAAAGTTAGCTGTTTGTGACAAGAAAATACTGCTGAGTTAGGACTTAAAATATAGAGGTCAACCCACATCCACATTTTACTGGCATAGTAGTACATCTTTGGTCATGCTTTAACATAAATCAAAGTGTATTTGATAATCTATTTAAATACAACATTTAAAGGTTCCACAATTCAGTTTACACCGAATTGAGTTTAAAATGATTAAAAGCAAAAATTTTTAAATAAGCACACATTTTTTTTTTGTACACCAAGCTAAACGGCATGAAAAAGTCTTGTCTTCTAGATCCTTCTGTTGGGCCAGTGTTTTCCTCCACTTGTCTGAGATGTTCTTCTATGGTTTGCAAATGAGTTTTACTTTCTAACAGAACTGATGCCTTTATCACGGTATGTCTCCCTCTTTATCCATGATGATTTTGTTTCTTCAAAATTATACTTTACCTAAATATATCTATTCTCAATGTTCTTTTTAGAAGTATGATACTGTTTTACATGCTTTCAACTAAACACCATCATTACCTTCATAGTTAGAGTACAGATTTTATAAATAACATGTATTAGAGCTTATATTTTGATATAATTTAATCTCTTCTTAAAGATTTATGTAAACATTTGTATTAAAAATGATTATTGACACACTTTTATTGCAATGCATTACAGTTATGACTGTTTTATTTTTGTCTATTCTTCCATATTCTATCTTGGCTAGTTTTAATTATTTTATATGATCCCATTCATTTACATCTATCAGTAAGCTTCCTTCGTATTTTTTCTGGTTAAATAAAACTTTTACATATAGTTTAAATATAGAATTCTATTTTAATTACTTTACTCATTTATATTCCCTTCACTATTGAGGTATATGATTCCAGTATTTTCCTTCTTCCCCAAGTGTTTCTTTTAGTAGTTATTGTATGAAATTTCTGTTATCAGTGAATACCCTCAGAGGAGAATTAAACATTTTCCCCTTACTTTTACTAATTCTCTGAATATTTTAGACAATATGCTTTGATGTCATTCATTTCTTCTTCTCCACTTCTCAGATTTAAGTCTTTCACAACTTATCCAATTGCACCATCTTTTTTTGTAACCTCATCAAATTCAACTTGTACTACCAGTATCCTCAGGGATTTATGTCCTCCACTAGAAGGTAGCTGACTGACTGAGGCTACCTCTCCCAGAAGCTATCAGTTGTTAGCAACCCCTTAGTTAGGGTGTTATTTTATAGCCACCTTCCTCTCCACACAGGGAATTCATCTGGCTCCATCTTGTACATGTATGTGTATGATATCTCAGCTATTGTCAGTTCATGTGCGCAACTGTCCTGGTTTGCTCAGAAAAGCTCTTTCATTTCAGTCATCCTGCGGCTCTGGGTCTTTCCATCTTTCCACTCCTTTACCACAATGAGTCTTTGGAGAATGAATGTGCTGTGATACAGATGACCCATTTGGTATTAAGAACTTCAGAGTCTCTTATTCTCTACACCTTGACTTGTGGACCTCTGTGTTAATTGCCATCTGAATCAAAAAAGAATTCATTATTAGAAGTTAGCTTAAGTACTATGTTCATGTAGCAAATAGAAGTAGGCTCTCCTGAAGGACCTAAGATCTTTTTAACTTCAGATTCTTGGCCCTGGTAACATTATTAAGTATGGGTTTAAGTTGGCTCCAAAATAATCACTTAAGTAGATTATCTATGAAAACTTATGGGCTTGTAATAATGATATTATTATCTTTCTATGTCCATTGAAGAAGATTGTTGCATATATTTTCAATTATTCTCTTAACTTGAAAATTTAAGGTTTACATTTTATATGTCAACATGCATTCTGTATTATCTATCTATTTATTTATTTATTCATCTTAGACTTGATCATAAAACATTTAAATTTATTCATATAGATTCAGTATTAGAAAAAGCTAGAAAAGAAAATGAGGGACAAAAAATAATATAGGTAAAGAACAGTAGCGAAATTATTTTTTAAAGATGCTATGTGAAATGTCAGTACTAGCTAGATTTTGTTATTCTTCTTTCACATGAAAATTCCCCAATGTAGAATAAATTCGAAAAGCTATGAATTCAGAAAGATGGTATGAATGTAATGGCATGATATTTTTTTGACCTAAATGTGTCAAACATCTGGGTTATCAAACCCTGAATTGTCTAATCTGGAGAGAAGGAGAAATCATCCCATTTTAACCTAGGTTGATTCATAGTCTGTGTTTTTAGAGAAATAACAGAAGAAAGAAAGAAGCAAGATTGGACTTCACTCTGTGACTATAAGATAATATTAAGGTATATAGTTACTAAGATGAGTAGGAACATTACCTGACTTCCTTTTTAAAAATTTTCCTTTTTATTGAAAATGGATTTTTTCCTCTATAAAATATCCCGATATGGTATTCTCTCCCTAGATTTTTTCCAATTCTTCTCTATTTCCTCTGCCATCAGGATTACCCCATTTCTGTCTCTCATTAGAACACAAACAGGCTTCCAAGGGAAAATAGCAAGTGAAATAAAATTTTTAAAAAGTTAGAATAAAAACTGACACATCAGAATAAAGAAAAAGTTAAAGACGAGGGGAAAGGCCCAAGAAAGACCCAGGAAAAATATACTGACACAAAGAGACCTATTTGTTCTCAAACTCAGGAATCCCATAATTTTACACTATGACAATTACTTCTTAGAAACATTCCTACCTATTTGGGTCAAGATTAGAATGATATGCTTTAAAGCATAAGGAAGTCTAGCTTTGCACTGTAGAACTAATAACATCCAGAGAACATTCAGTATTCTCACAATATCTTTTGCAGTTTATTCGTTCTTCTTATGGGAATGCTTTCTCCCTCCTTCTCTATTGTTAATGAAGATGGAGTCTTCAAAGATGCTCAAAGTTATCTTGTATCTTTCCCATCTCACAATGTTCCTTGCAGTAATACTGGACTGTTGCTACACACACACACACACACACACACACACAGAGAGAGAGACAGACAGACAGACAGAC
This sequence comes from Chionomys nivalis, assembly GCF_950005125.1. Lineage (NCBI taxonomy): Eukaryota > Metazoa > Chordata > Mammalia > Rodentia > Cricetidae > Chionomys > Chionomys nivalis. Next base: position 23,749,819 of record NC_080105.1, read on the forward strand.
AGACAGACACAAATCTAAAGTAAGAAATAAGTCAGATCATCCAAAATGTTTACTCTAAATATCCATATCATGTGTGTGTGCATATGTGCACGCATACACGTGTGTTTATATGTGTGTCAAATATAGATGTAACTCAACTTCTTCAATTACTCTCATTGAACCATCTCATCAGTTCAGGTAGATATACTACCCAACAAACCTGAGATATCCTCTAGTCTCTGCCTTTGCAAAGCTAAGATTACAGGCACATGCCAGGAGCATGCGAGGCAACAATGTGGATTCTTCTAGTTTTACTCAGGTAACACTTATAGGACATACTTTTATTGGTGCAATCACCATATAAGTTCAGCAAAATTCCAATAAGACTCTGCACAAAAACTGAAAAATAATGCCCCAAATGTTCACGTTTAATCAAAACCTTTAGTTCTTTGTTGTTGTTGTTGTTATTTTGAGACAGTGTAACTTGCCATGGAACTCACTCTTGTAGTTATCACAGATAACCGCCTGCCCATGCCTCCCAAGTGCTGGAATTAAAGGCGTGCACCACCACCATTGCCTGGCTTCTCAAAATCCTTCAATAACAAAACCAAATAATAAGAAAAATATCTTTGGATATTATACCACCTGATTTATATGTGTACATACATACATATATAAATATATATGTATGCTTGCACACACATACACATGTATATACAGATTATATATACACATATATATGTATATATACTAAGTCACAGAAATCAAAGTATCATCAAAACTACTGGTACAGAAACAGACATATAAACCAATGCAATGCAACTGGGAATCTAGGGACAAATGCATTTTTATGTGATCAATATATTTTCAGTAACTGTTCCAGAAATGGAAATTGAGACCAGAATAATTTCTTAAATAAATGAATTTAGTAAAGTGGATACTAACATGCTATCAAACCATTACGTCACACCATATATAAATATAAATTCAAAGTGACTTTAAAATAAAATGTGAAACAATGAACTACTAAAAGAAGACAGAACAAAATTGTCCCAATGTTGTTTTGTGCAATAAAGTAAAAATTAGTATATGAATGAGATGACCTACAAAATGGGAAGAGTTTGCAAAATTGATTCTGGTAAGTGCTTAATCTACAGATCATTTATAAATAAGTCAATTCTCTAAAAAAGGAGATAAAGACTAAACCTTCAATTCCAGCTCTTGGAATTTCCTAGTTGCCTGTAGTTCTGTAGGTAGATTGAAGTACCATGAGCTCTGCTTCTTCACGTTAGCATGTCTACTGCTGTTGTCTGTGCTCCCTCAGTGTATAGACAGTGGTGGTGACGTTTTATGGAAATAGCTTCTGACGTTCCTAGAAGACACAACCTCATAGCAAACTCTGCTTCTCTTGCTCTTATAACATCTCTGAATCCTCTTTCACAATATCACTGAGTAAGGATCTTCCCCATGAATAACATATCAATTTTTTATTGAATACCAAAAGTCAGCCCTGGAAACATGAATAAAAGTAACATTATACAGACTGAGCAGGGTGTGTGTGTGTGTGTGTGTGTTGGTAATAGCTGCTATTGAAAAATGTGTGAGGAATTTGAAAAAGAGCAAGAAGGGAAATATGGCTGGGGTAAGATAGAGGAAATGGAAGGGGAATCTTATGTAGCAATTATATCTAATATTTCTATAAATATACTTTAATATAAATGTAAAATATATTTTAACAACATCACTTCTCAAAAAGTGACATACAAATGTCTATGGGTATATGAAAAATTCTCAGTGTCACTTGTCCTGAAAATGCAAATCGAATTCACAATGAGTTATTTCTTTACAATTGGTTACTGTGGAATAAATGAATGAGAAATGTAAAGATTAGACATCTTTGTGACACTCCTGAAATAAAAATCAGAAATTTTAGCCTAGGAGGAACAGCATGAAGATCCCTCAACATTTTTAAAATAAAGTTATGGAATAATTCAGCAGTTTTTATATTGGTATTGTTGAAAGAAAATTCACAGTAAACTCTAACTGTATGCACAAGAGCAAGTGCCCCAGAATTCCAGCATGGTTAGAATAGGAACTTGTAGTATCTCATTCCTACCTTAATAGCTGTGGGACGGAGAGCTAATTTTCTTAGGGATGCAGACCCTGAGAGGCAACAAGAGGTGCACTGACTACACCTACAATGCTCCCCAGCATATGTCATTAAGTGGGACTATGGCTGTGAAAAAGGGGTACATGAAGTTGAAAAGAAAAGTAAGCAGGAGAAATGGGGAGGGGAGTGAATGGGAGATGGATTAGAGCAAAACATAGTATATGCACGTGTGGCAGACTTAATGTGAAAATGGCCATATTACTTAAAATGAATTATATATGAAATGCAAGTCGCATCAAAGTTCCAATAATAGCCTTCAAAGAAATAAAAAAAAAATATCTTAAATTTCCTATGGAAACATAAGGAACCTAAAGGACCAATGCAATGTTTAGTAAGAATAATAATGCTGGACCTATTTCAAACTTGATTTTATGTCAAACTATAGGGCAAAACAAAACAAAACAAAAAAACTGGTAATGACACAGAACCAGATAGGTATACCACTGGACTACAACAGAGAGCACAGATATGAACCCATGCAGCTAGTACTGCCTACATTTTTTTAAAGCTAAGGTATAAAAACATACAGTTAATAATTGGCAGTCTCTTTAGGGAGCTAATAATTTGAACAACCATATTTTGAAGAATGAAGCTAAGTCCTTATCTTTCTTTGGCAACATAAAGCTTGTTTCCAAATGGATTAAAGATATGATGCAATACCTGTAACTATAAGATCACTTCCTGTTGTGTGACATCATCCTGAGGAAAGGAGAACCAATGTCTATTTACCTCAGACAGGAAACCAGTCACAAACCAAAGCAGGAATAACACCAAAGTCTAATCTTGTTAATCAATGAGCGTTTATGGGGTTACTTAACAGGAATGTGGTCAAGATGTGACTCACAGGAGTGGGAAATCACTCAAAGACAGCTACAATGCTAGAAACGCAAGCTGGAAACTTGAGCACACTGCATCACTCCACGGACAAGCAACACAATGAGTTGGAGAGTTTTTCCCAAGCAATTCAGTTGGTCTGAATCTCTTCTCGAGGCAGCTTGACTCTTCTGGGAAAATCTCCTTCAGCAGTCCTAACTGATTATGTAAGCTTAAAGAGGCAGGGTCCAGTGAATATGCTCAGTTTCAGGGACTTTCCAGACTTACTGAGTTGTTTGCTTCCTGAGTTTTGACTCACATTCATACAGAACGGAATGTTTCACTTCCCTTTAGAACATCCTGTGTTTTAATGAGATTCTATTCAAAGGGAATAATTATACACATAAGTAAATGTAACAGCAATTAGCAAAGAAATGAGGCCATGGATATAGAAGAGAGAGAACAAGGAGGGTTACATGGAAGAGTTGAGAAAGAGGTAAGAGAAAGAGAAAAGAAGTAATCATATTCTCAGAAAATAGTTTTAAATGCTAACTTGCTTAAAAGGAAATAGCTGGTGTTCTCTTGAAAATCAGAAAAACAGGTCTGTGATAATTCAGGAATCCCAAATCATTAAGTTGTAAAAGAGCTTAGATGATTTCTAGATTTATTGAAAATATATCTAAATACAAGATGCAAGCTATTACATAATGCACAAGTGCTAAGCAAACATGACATATCTTTAAGATGTTGAAAGTTATTATTAAATTTGAACTATGAAAATTAAAAGAGACCTTAGTATGACTGCATTTGCTATCAAGGGCTTGGCTTTTCTGTATTAACTCTGAGTAAAAACGTTAAAAAAATGAATTTGATTGAACTGTGCTATAGAAGTTGCCATAAGCTAATGACAGACTGGACTGTTAGCTCTAGCTGTTCCTGCCTCTGCCTGCTTTCCATTTTGCCCTCTTAGGTTTTTTTGTCTCTGTTTTCTTTTCTGAAACCTTTATCTTTTATCCTTTTGCTTTCAGTCTGACTCTTGTTCATGTCTACTTTGCTGTCAACAATTCAGTCTCCTACCATTGATAACTCATCAATTTTATAATCTACATTGTTTCTTAATCCCAAAATCAATTAGCATAACATCATTTAATCTTGTACTTTACTGAGTTCCTCTATTTGACTCCATCAAAAATAAACTATTGTCTCAGTGATTTATTTGTGTTTTTCATTTCATTTTTCAGGAGAAGCACTCAGCAATTTACTATTCTTGGGTCTCTTGTTAATTTTCAGGTGACTACACTGCTTTAATTTTTCATGCTAGACTACCACTGGTCTGCATATGGTATCTAAAATTCAAACTTAATTCATAATTCAGTGTATTAAATACATTGATGTATCTATGTCTTCTATTTACTCTAATAGTGTAGACATTTTTCCACTACTTTTCACAAGCAGTACTCTAAAGGTACTTAATTTCTGCTTTCTCTCCTAGTTATATTTTGAGAACGGCCACTCTAAGGGATAAGTCCGTTGATAGCCAGTAGTATCGTCTCCTCTTTCACCTTTGAAAAGTTAGCCACTTTCATTTAGATTCTTCGGATTTTTCCTAAATATTTTTCTTAAGCTGACAGTTTCAAATTGTATTTTTCAAGGAACTTAATTTATTTTCAGTTTCTGAGATTCTTTACCACAATATTCATATTTGTTTTTTGTTACTTATTTGTTTTTTCTGTATCTTCAGCACCTATTTGGCTTCATTCTTGTTACTAATTCTATGTGTAACATTTCCATCTCTCTCTCTCTCTTTCTCTCTTATATGTCTCTATCTGTCACCTTGATCTCATTTTGGAATTTCTCAGTTTGATCGAAATAATGATTGTATACTCATTGTATTTTTGCTGTATTAAGGTATTAGTTCCTTACTGTATTTTACTCAGGTTCATTTGAACAATCTAAAAAAAAAAAACTATTGTAATGTGTTCTTTTTTTCCAAATACATGCTGCGAAAGGCATCATATTCTGTGAAGCAAGAGTTACATAAAATTGGAAACTGCCTGACATGTGTATTTAGAATCAAACAGTATATGCTTTTAACCTCTGAGTCATCTCTCCAGTTCATGTGTCTTTTAAAATATTTTTATTAATTCCTTATTAGTGTAATTCATTATATTTTGATTATATTCTCTTTCCTCATCTCCTTTTACATCCACCTTTAATTCCATACTCACTTAAGTTTGTTTCATTTTTTTTTTTTTTAAAGAAAAGTCCTATTAGTGATTCCTAAACACTCTTGTGAGAGTGGTTATTTGACCAGGTACCACATGCTAAAAAATAACAAACAAATAAACAACAATTACATTGGTTAGTTGTTACCAACTGCTAGAAGTTACCAGTAACTTCTCAGCTAGAGGTGGGACTTCAGGACTTCACCTTAAGTTTCCACTGGTCTTTCACAAACTGTAACACTATCTGTAAGTGTATGTGTGTAAATGCTCTGTTTTGTTTGAAAAGCATTAGTTCCTTATGGCCATTCACCACCTCTTCTTCCACAATAATCTCTATTCTTAAGAAGAAATCTGATATGGATGTCCCATTTAGTGCTGAGAACTCCACTGTCCCCTATTCTGTGCACTTTAACCATTGTGGGTCTCTGCGGTACTGCCCATCTGCTACAAAATGAAGTTTTTCTGATGAGGTTTGACATACACAATACTGGATATTATATTGCATGCTTTCTCCTTCTTACTTGTTTTGCTCTGTGCTTTTCATTGCATTCCTCAGATAAATCTTACTTGGTACTATCATTTTTATGTACACCTAATTGTGTTTCCCAATGTTCTTTGATTATACATATTTATCATAGCTATTGGATTACCTTTTTAATTTTCATCACAAAGTGCTATTGGGAGCAGAGATCCAAAAGGAAAGATACAGGCACATTGTTAGTAAGGGATTCTGGTTTTGTTTCAGTAGATCAAAAGAATATTACATGGATGATCAAGAACTTCTGATTCTCCTTCTATCTCCTAAGTGCTTGAATTAAAGTGTTGTGCCATCATGACATGTTAATTTGGTGCTGAAAATCAAACCCAGTGCTTTGTAAAACCAAAGCAAGCATTTTACTACCTGACTGAATCCCCAGTGTGGCACAAGGAAATGTTGAGTTCATGGATGACTGGTTGTATTCTCTTGATTTTTGCTTCACACATTGAAATAGTAAACGGAGAACTTTTTCTACTCCAGTTCCTGAGTAGTCATGTAGGTGACAGTCAAATATTGTCTCTGAGGTCATGTTCGTCAGTGATTCATGATCTTATAGCACACAATAAAATAAGATGTAAACCTACCTGGACCATCTCCTGACCTTCTTCTTTGCATTAATACAATATTTATTCACTCCCTACAAGAAGTAAGATCTCATCAAGTAACAGGAACTGGGTCCCACACTATTGACTGTTAGAATAAGGAACATGATACATATTTTCCAGCAGTATTTTCCTTATGCTCTATTTTTGCATATTTCTAGGAGATGACTGTCAATAATTAAATGCAAAATATTTGTATTAAGTCATTGTTAAGAATGGGCTTATGAATACCAGAGTGAACAAAATGAGCATGGGTTTAAAATATCAGTAAGTGAGCTGGTGAAATGGCTCAGTGAGTGAAAACACATGAGTACCATCCCAAGAATCCATGCAAAGGTAGAATAAGAGAATTGGCTCTATACAGTTCGTGTCTGACCTTCACACATATGTGTGGCATACATGCCTCCCAGACACATCATCCACACACTAATAATAAACAAATTTAAAAATACATGCCAATGAGTAAAAAGCAGTGGTTTGGTAGATCTCCAACTACCACTTTATTCTATGCTTTATGCCTCTACTTTTAGATGTTTTTTATTCTTGCCAGGGAGAATATAAAGGTATCACAGAATCACCCCTTGTTCTATTTGTGGTTTTATGTCCTTATTTTTTGAAGTAAAATTGTGTGCATTATAAATGTTACACCGTTCTTGTGGGCTCTTCTTTCCCATTTCCCCAAATATGTTTACAATTGCATTATATTTTATGATTTTTAAAAATAAACCTTGGACAGACTCTAATTCTTCTCTCCTCTACTTAAGGTTTTAAATTACATATTTTGGAATGTAAGTTCACGAATTTTTAAAAATTATAATAGCTACTAGTTTTATAATATCACCAGTTACCTCAGGCACACATTTGAGCACAATTAGTCAATTTTGTGACTGAGGACTCCTTGTTCCCACATCGTCCTTTCTTTCTCAATTTCTGTTAATTATATACATGTTGATATATCTGCCATATTCAGCTTCCTGAAGCAAAGCTCTGCTTCTAACACTATCTTAATTTCCTACCTATTTCTTTCACTCATAGTTCTACTCTTGATATTTTAAAGACATACTGTAGTTAGAAATAGTTGAGGAAATCACCGTTCCTGTAGTTCATATGTTCATGTGAAAGAACATGCAATAGCACATTGTTTATCGTTTATCTCAATCCCCTGAGTCATCATGCTTTGCAAAGGAAGAAATAAGAAGATATGCATACAGAAATACTTTATAAAATTATATCAAAATATTATTTTTATTAATTATCACAGTGTCATCATTAAGCCACAGTAAATTGACCACAATATTTAATTAAAGGCTTTCTCTTAATTATGATGAATGATTGTCTTTCATTGTTTGAATATATTTTTAAGGTCACCCTGTAATAAGAAGTCTTGATTTTCCATAACTTTTTCCAGTTTTTCTGCTTCACAATATTTTCTTAATCTACATCACAATATTTGAAGACTTTGTCCAGAAGTTTTCCCGAATCTAAATATTTAATATTATATTAATTATTAAATTTTTGGTAAACCATATTATAAAATATGAAACTCTGTAGTTCTAGAGAACATTAAAGCTGTTTAAAGTATTTCGTGAAGTTAATTGTATACAGCATTTATTTTTAGGATAGCGAGAATATTTTGTACCTTCAAATTACAACTCCAAGTACAGTCACAAAATCTATTCATACTATCACTAAAATACTTGAATTATATAGAAAGTACTGGTCACCGACAAAGCAAGCAAAACTGAAACAAACTTAGTTAAAATTATGCTGTTGTTGATTTTGCTTTATGTTTATTTTGTGCAGAGGCAAACATTATTTACAAAATAAATGAAAATCTTCTTCCTTAACCTAAGGACACGAACACAAATTAGGAAATTCTGTAGCTGATGCTACCTTCTTTTTAATTACCGAGGTTGATTTCTCAGCATGCTCAAGCAGTTTTAACTATTTTCTGCTTCCCTTCACAGCCATTCTACCTTTTCTGGCTATCATTTTCCCTTTGATTTACACCCAATAGTGCAGAACCTTTCAGCAATGCTTATTCAAGTGTGTTTCACATTAACGATCTTAGCCTGCTGGAAATCCAATTACATATTCTAACATTTATCCCTGCTCTGTAACGAGGAGGGTTTGCATTAACCATGTGTCAACAGTGGCTTACTCCACGTTCAAGAACAAACATAACTGAGATTACTCTAAACAATATGGTGTTTGATTCTATTCTTAGTACAAAGCAAACAGACAAAATAATGAAATTATCATTATAGTCATATTATATTAAATCATTATCGATGCACAGGACTCTATTAAAAGTAAAATACCAAGGGCTGGAGAGATGGTTCAGCAGTTAAGAACACTGACTACACTCCCAAAGGATCCAAGTTAAATTTCCGACACCCATATTGCAATTTAAAACTGTCTTCGACTCCAGTTTCAGATTATCTGAATCCTCATACAAACATACATACAGGTGAAACATCAATGCATATAAACTAAAAAAAAAATTTCTAAAGTGAAATACCATTTTATTTGCTAGACCTCCTTCACCTCCTTATTCCCCAGGGAAAAGTGAGTGCGCTATCCGTCCCACAATGCACAACAAAGCAGAACAGACTGAATAGGTAGTCAGCATAGGAACTCAGTTCATTATTGTGAGCATCAGCTTTTATAGGTTAAGTGACATCCTATGATTTGGGGGTCCCTCCAGCAAATGAAAAACAGCTAAGCCCTCCCTCTAGCTAGAGGGAGGGTCTACCTAGATTTTGCTGTCTCTTCCTCAATAGCTTTGAGACTCACTCAAACTCAAGCCATGCTTTTCTCTGTCCAACAGTCCTCGAGGTACAGGCCCTGTGCTTGAGCCAGGCTTTTCTCTGTCCTACAGGCCTCCAGGTATAGGCCCTGAGATAATTTTGGCCCAAGATGTTCCCCCGGCCCTTGTAAAGTGGGTGTTGGAGATACTGTTGGCAAGTCTTATATGTATGAACAATTCTCTTTAATTTTGTTGAAGGAATCTGGGGGTATAGGCATTTGAGTCCTCTCCAGTTGACATGAGTTAAGTCATGCATTTAAGTAGCATTGTGTATGGGCAGAGTTGAGACCTCTATGAGACAGGCCCCTAAAGCTGCAACATTCCCTTGGGAAATAAGGCCAGGGAGGTTTTGGTGCCTCTGAGGTGTTGAATAATCATGGATATTTATCTGTCTTCTAAGAGTGATCAGAGCTGTATCATCAAGGCAGAAATAGAACTAGCATCCAATCTGGTATAGGCAGAGGGAAAGTGTGGGTAGGTTCACCTCATAAGAGCTGTCTGAGTAGAGGTTGCAGGGTTCTGGGACCTCTTGTAGGGCAATATATATGGCCATCATTTCCTTATATTGAGTTGATCTTCCACAAGGGAGAATTTTGGTAATTTTTGTCTTGGTCCCCTCTTTAGGGAAAACTAAAAAGGCAGCCCATTCTTTCTTCCATCTGTACAAACGGAATGTTTGGGTCAGGGCTACAAGAAAAGACTACGGGTATTCTCCAGTGTAGTTTCTGATATAGTTTCACTAACCAGGACTCCCCAAAGTAGGTGTCCAGGGTCCCCAGAAATCCCTCCAAGGTGAGGCTCAATCAAGAACAATGTGTGGCCGCACATTCTAAATCCTTAATTTTGAATGGAATTATTAATTTAGAGGGATCTTTTCCGTAATGTTTGAAGAACATGTTCCTGATTTTTATCATCATATCAGCTATTTGATCAACCAGAGAGTACACTCTGGGAATGCCTCACAGGGTGGTATGTACCCATTCTAATGATTGTGACTGCTGAACAATGGCAGCCAGCATGGTCTTTTTCCCTAATATTACCAGCCTTGGACTGGAATGTTAGGATTATATCTCACCAAACAAGCCTGATGGAGCTCGTTGACAATTTCAATGAGTGCCTGTTGATCCTCAGGGGGCAAGGAAATGATCTTATAAGGTTGTATCTCTTTTAGGAGATCATATAACACATCTAGTCTCCCAGTCTCTACAGGCAACCAGGGCTTTATCAAGTTCATTTCCCCCAGTATCTTTTGTATCTCTCATCAGGTTGAGAGAAGTTAACTGTAGGAATGGAAAAGGCAAACTTTTCTCAATCCTCCTCATGAAGAGGAATTGAGAAGAAGCAGTTCTTCAGATCAATTACAGTGAGCTGAAACTGGGAGGGGATTGCTGGAACCCAAGGAGAACCCCTTAAAAAAGCCCCTATTAGATCAATACTAACATTGATTGCTCGTAGGTCCTGTAGCATTCCCATGGTCCCATTAGGCTTAATATCACAAACATAGGGCTGTTTCAGGGGCTCTTTAAGGGCCTTATCCATCCTTCTTTATGCAGATTTCTGGTGATTTCCTTCAGCATCTTAAGTTCAAGTTCAGGTAATGGCCACTGGTCTACTCATACCAGCTTACCAGGTGCCCACCTAATGGGGGGCCCTAGGGGAAGTAGCCTCCACTTTTTGGCATGAATATCCACGTATTGGCTTCTGGATTTATCATCATAAAACTCAGTTTTATCATCATAAAAGGCTAGGTGGTCAGTGGTAATAACAGCATCCATAGTACCTTAGTACTATTAGGGTACCTAATAGGGAACCTTTGCCTAACAGGTAAAGAAGATGTTTATAGATTATGTAAATATATCGGAAGGATACATACATGTATTTATTCTTTTTCCTTTTTTCAAGTTCTGTGTCTTGGAACTCACTGTGTATACCAGGCTGGCCTCAAATTCAGAGCTCTGCTTGCCTCTGCCTCCTAAGAATTGGGATTAAAATCATGCACCACCACCATTGCCTGTCTGATTCACAGATATTAACCATGACTACTTAAGAAAATCTGTTAACTTGTTTAGTAATGAAAAATTAATTTTAAAAATGACATTGGAATTGCCATTTAAAAGATACTCAAAGATATAGAAGAAAATAAGTGGGGTTATGAAAAATGGATTGTAGAATAGCCTCAAACTCTCAATATTTTCCAGTCTCTGAATGCTGGATTTTCAGATGTTTGCAATATACTTGCCATATTTATCTGTGGTGATTTATTTTCTAAAAGTATATCTTGATCTAAATTTGCTAGACCAAACTCTAATCCTAACCCTTATGCTAACTTCAAGCTACCATTACTCAGCCTGTTTAACCTGCCTTTGAGAGAACACTGTAACAAACCTTACTTGTCTTAGATTTCTCATGCAATCAGCTTATAAGCTAAATTAAATTCATATCTTTAATCTTCAATTATGTACTTTTCTGTGCTCCTAACCTGGGATAATATACATTATATTATGAGTGTGTTTTTGAAATCATTTGTTGAAATGAGATAACAGGTCAAATTACCTTAAAAACAGATGCCACATAAATGTTGGAAGCAGCATATAGGTTGATAATGTTTGAAGTTTTCAATACTGTTTCTAGTCAGTGTTATTAAAGTAACTTTTTCCTTTGTAAAATTCAAAGGTTCCGTAAGTATTCTTTACTTCTTTCCCACACAGTGTTTCTGTACTCTTCAACAAATAAATTCCTTTGTTAAGAAGAGGCAAGACAGAGGCCAGTCTTTAATCTCAGCACTCAAGAGGCAGAGACAGGCAGACTTCTGTGATTTCAAAGCCAGACTGATCTACAGAGCTAGTTACAGAACAGTTAGGGCTGTTACACAGAGAAACCCTGTCTTGAAAAAGAAAAAAGAACCTGTAAGACAAATATCACACAAACACACACACACACATCAGGCACACACAAAAGCACATTTCAACACACAGGCAATAGGAAGGGACTGAAAGACACATACAAAAGACAGATTCCAAACAGGCATTAAAGCTATAAGCTTCAGTCATCCCAGTCAGACAGAAGACTTAGGAGATGTGAGTTCAAATTTGGACTCACTCTTAGTCAAATCAACCCAAGTGGAAGTAACATTTTTAACATTCTTTAATGAAACACCAACACATTTATACCAAACAAGAAAAATCACACTGTAATGCAGCATGGAGAAAACTTGAGGACATTGTTCTAAATTAAATAGGCCAATCACATAGGACAACCATTACATAATTTCTGTAATCCATCTAAAGTAGTAGAATCCACAAAAGAAATTAGAAGAGGGATGCTCAGAGATCTGCGCAGGAAATAAAAGATTGCTACTTAAAGTTTATAGAATTTCAACTCTACAAAATGTCCAGTTTACATAGATATGCTGTAACAACTTACCCCTAGATAACAACTCTGTATACAAAACTCTAAGAGAGCTTGTATTACACTTTATGTATCATTTGTTTTGTATAAAGAAAATACTCCTAAAGCTAAAGTGATTTAATTATAGTATTCTTAATTATTTTTATGCAAACTTTCATATCCATATTATTTTCAAACCACAACTCATAGGCACCTTTATATTTCTAAAGATTAGAAATAATTCTAGGTACATTTTTGCAGTTCATTTCTTTTCAGTAACTATATAAGACTGCTAGGAAATAGAAGAGTCTTTCAAGCTTTAATAACCTCCCAAGTAATGTTAAATTGGTAGCTATTAAACAGGGAACTGTGTAATCAAAAGAGAATGGGATTCTGCCTTGTGAGGAATACAAAATAGCTCTCCAGGTGGAAGAGAACTAAAAAGTTACATAACCTTGAAAGTTCATTATGAAGAATAAACTCTCTCCTCTCTTCCTTCTCTTCCTCCTCTTGCTCCTCCTCTTCCTCCTCTTCCTTTTAATCTTCTTCATTCCTATTTTTCTCCAATTTTCTTTTCTCTTTTTTTCAGTAGCAATGTAATTTTCCTAATGAGGGAAATGTTAATTCTCAAACATGCACACAATTTGCTTACACATCTTAAATTAAGGAACTCCAACAAAGCAAAGTTGTTGTCCACTTACAGTAGTTTTACTATAATTCATAAAAAGCAAATTTCACTGATATATTTTCCAAAGAGAACATTGTATATGTAATTTAAATATTACATCATTTCTATTTGCATTGTGCATGTTTAAGGTATTGACGTGTTCCTAGATTAAACTAAAGTTTTATGGCATGCATTTTTGGTGGTTTCTGTACACTTTAATGATTTTGTTTGTCCCAAGACAGTCTTACAATGTAACATGAACTCGATTTGAATTCAAAGAATTCATAGTAATCCTTTTGCTTCTGGACCCTGAGTACTAGGGTTATAGGTTTTGGCTACCATGTCCAGCTCAGATATGAGTTTTGAAATCTTAGGTTATTTTATGTGTGATTAATATATTTTTTATATAAAAAGAATTCAAAATTACTAATGACAGAAGAATGAAAGTATTAAAAACATTTGTATATATTGCAAATATACTTGCATAATTTTGAGATATAATTTGTTATATGTATTTATAAGAGTTGTATGGTTTAAAACTTCTACACTTAACAACAATAATACATTTTTTAAACCTTTAAATTTTTAAATTAAAACTCGAAACAAAATACAAATCTTAGAAAATCTGGGGAGAATGAAACTTTTAGTTTATAAGAGAAAGGCTCATAGACCTTAGAAACACAAAATTCCAAAAGTGGAATAATTTTCCTTCATGATATGTGCAATTTTTTATAATTACTTAATTCTTATGTACCAACTTACTGTTTTCACTACTGGATCCTCTTGAGAACATATCTCAAGTTAAAGCATTTCTAAGAATATTAAAATACAAGAACCTCAGCAATGTTCTTATACTGAGTATAAATAATTTAAGTGAAGGCAGCTCACAGTAAATTGGTGTCTAAAAGAGGCCAATTTGCCATAAAATAGATTATAAAGTTATTAACAGAGACAGAAAAATAAACTTTCAAAGCAATCACAATGGAAAATATATGACTGATTCATTATTCCTTTTATTATTTGTTAGATTATGTTTTCTAGATACTTTGAATTTCTACTAATGACAGCAAACATAAATATTTATTCATCTTAGGACAACTTACAAATTAACTTGGGTGTCATTTTGCTAGCCAATCTTAAGAAATAATCTCGATAAATGTTATCAGAAGCCAGTGTTTCTTAAAGACTTGCAGAAAAATGAGACTACTTGAAATGATTTTGTTTTATTGCTGTGTTTTATAGATTAAAGTATTGTTATCATCACTCTGCAGACATTAGATTATTAATATTCATAAAGTTCTTCTGTTAACTTTTTATAATAAAATATGACCCAGTGTTCCATGATTTTCACTACTGACTCCTCTTGGGAATATATCTGTAGTCAAAGGCAATTTCAAAGAAACTGTTTAAAAAATATAAGCACTTCAGTATCATCATAATAGGAGATTTGAATGATGTAGGAAAAGATGACATACTAAATTTATAAATAGCAATATTATAAAAGCCACAGACAAATGAATTTATAAGGTATTGCTCTATATCATTAAAAATATAATTATGTGTCTTTTAAAACATAACTGATATTCTATTGATTTAAGGGCACTACTATTATTGTGGAAGAAATAAAGTCTAATTTAATTAATAGCTAGAATATGTTTCCTTAATCTTTTAGAAAACTAATAATGGAAACTTTTACATAATTTTATTACAAAATTCTTTCTATCTTAAAGTACAACATAGTGCAGCATATTTCTATTTAATATTATTTAGTGTTCTCAATTAATAAAATATGTAATCATAGTATTAGAGAAAAGAAGTTTATCAGATATTTTGGTTCTATGCAATTTAGGAGGTTATTAAGCTTCTTTTTTAAAAAAAAATCTAACTGAGTACGATGGTAGAACCCCAGCATACACAATGAGGCAGGCAGTCCAGGAACTCAATGCCATCCTTGGCTACATAAGGCAGTGGAGCCAATTGTAGACAATGCAACGCCCCATCAAAATGAATGAATGAATGAATGAATGAATGAATGAATGAATGAAGAAAGAAAGAAAGAAAGAAAGAAAGAAAGAAAGAAAGAAAGAAAGAAGTTTCCCACATTTAGAGTTAGTGCCACAATTATCAGGACCCACTGTGGAATGACAACATACAGTCCTTGCTTAAAATACATAGAAAAATTTACCACCAAATATATGAAATATTTTTTCTATACTTTGGTTTGATTCATCCTGTCATTCTAAATAAATAAGCACTGAAAGATAAAACCTTAAGATACATATTGACATTTGTCTTTTATTATTCAAAATGATGATTTAAAATGAAAGATAAAACCTTAAGATACATATTGACATTTGTCTTTTATTATTCAAAATGATGATTTAAAATGAAAATATTAGAGCTTAACCAGGATAAATAAAAATCACTAAAGCTATGTAATGTATGATATAATACCTTTGTAAGATGGGTAATCAAAAATTGTGGGAGGCCATTCTTTTAGGGTGGGCTCTTACACTAGGCTCCAATAGACCAGAACCTTCAAATGTATTATATTTGCTAATAAAACTGAAATTTAAAAAAATCACTCTTGAATCAAAAGGATAATTGAAACAAAAAAAGCAAAAAAATCAAGTAACTCTGGTCTACTAGGTCAGCAGAGTGAAGAATTTCTAATTCTTTAACATTCACAAAACAGCAAGAAGGGAAGGAAGTAGGAAACAGGTAACCTAATATTTGCTGTCATTTTCCCATTGTGTTTCTTGTGTACACCTAATCCCATAGTTTTCTCACTTTACTTAATAGTAGAAAGCTTTTTGAATGTTTTTCCTGCTCATATGTATATTCCACACTTTTATGATTTACATACAAAGCACATTCAACAATAAAATCAATAAGAATTTAAAACTTGATGACTACAGAGCATCAAATCAAGTTTAAGGACTTCTTATCATTGTATCTGTGTGCCTACATAGGAGTCATATCAGTCAACCTGAGTAATAGAGTAGACAGAATTACCCAGAGTAAATCATTTTTCCAGAACTCAGAACTTTCCTGCAATGGATTATATGAACTGTTCAGGTAGCTGCCATGTGTCCCTGACCTCAAATGGAATGCCTAATGATGAGGTCTACATATTAGTGTCACTTGCAGTTTCAGTCTATCACATTTACAAGTGCATTTATGTATTCATTTACATAGAAACATTTTTATAAAGGCAAACATTTATTCTTTTCAACTAATAAAATGAAAATGGCCCTGCTGAGTTATACTTTGAATAAACAGTTAACTTTAAAATTACTAAATTTGGAGCAGGGGAGATAACTTAATCCATAAAATACCCTCTCCACAAGCACAAAGCCCCAAGTTGGAATCCCCAGAACCCACATAAAACTGACTACAGTAGTATATGCCTCTGATTTTACTGCTGGGGAAACCAAAGCAGGCAAACACCTGGAGCTCATTGGCCTCTCAGTCCAGCCAGTCTAGATGCTATAGTTTCAGTGAGACATTCTGTCTCAAGAAGAGTAATTGAAGAAAGAAACCAGATGTCAATTTCTGCCCTCTAAAAAACCACACGCAGCCGGGCGATGGTGGCGCACGCCTTTAATCCCAGCACTCGGGAGGCAGAGGCAGGCAGATCTCTGTGAGTTCGAGACCAGCCTGGTCTACAAGAGCTAGTTCCAGGACAAGCTCCAAAACCACAGAGAAACCCTGTCTCGAAAAACCAAAAATAAATAAATAAATAAATAAAATAAAATAAAAAACCACATGCACATGAATATCCACAATCCTATGATGACACACCCACAGCTACATGTACATATCATAGACAACCAATAAATTATTAAAGGACAATTCCGAAAACACAAATTAGACCTTTACCGTGTAATGTATGTGTTGAGCTGTAAATGAAGAGTGCCAAGCTGAAAGAAGGAAAGAAAAGGTATACAGAAATAGAAAAAGGTAAAAGCCCAAAGGCAAAAGGTAGATGAGATGATTTAAGAAAAGCTGTCTAGAAATAAGCCAGGCTAAGACTGGGAATTTATAAAAGAAGATTAAGACTCTGTGTATGGATATATAAGAGGGAAAAGCCAAAGGGTAAACACAAACAATCTCTCTCTCTCTCTCTCTCTCTCTCTCTCTCTCTCTCTCTCTCTCTCTCTCTCTCTCTCTCTCTCTCTCTGTGTGTGTGTGTGTACCTTTAGAAGCCAGAAGAGGAACTTGAAGCTAGAGTTACAGGCAGTCGTGAGACACCTATTGTGTATGTTAGGAACAAAACTCTGGTCCTTTGGAAGGGCAGCAAAGGCTCTTAACTTCAGAGCCATCTCAGCAGTTTTGAGACTATTCTTGTATTAAAAGAGTAAAAATATTTTTTAATTTTTCTAGTACACATTTTCTATAAGAAACAGATTTCAGAAGCCAGGCATGACGGTTCATGCTTGTAACCCCCGCACTAAGGAGGTAAAAGTGGGAGAACTGCTCTGAATTTGGGTTATCTTAGCCAACATAATGAAGTTTAGGTTAGCCACAGCTACATGATGCAGCTCTCTCTCTCTCTCTCTCTCTCTCTCTCTCTCTCTCTCTCTCTCTGTCTCTGTTCTCTCTCTCTCTCTCTCTCTCTCTCTCTCTGTCTCTCTCTCTCTCTCTCTGTCTGTCTCTCTCTCTCTCTCCCCCCCATAGGTTAAAATTAAAAAAAATAAGCTATTTTTTGATTATATGTTTTTTATTGTAGTTTTGAAAGCAAAAGTTTTTCTGTGAAGCTAAATTTATCAAGATGTTACTTGTAGGCAACTGATAATCTTTATTACAATGATGATTAAAGCTTTTACTAAAAGCTTTATGGCTTTGGATCTAATGACTTCACTTAGGTGATATTATAAGTTACTTTCGATGATTTTGAAAAGTGATGTGAGGAAAGAGTTGACCAATTCAAACTAGAAACTAAAAAATTAAAAATAAAAATATTTGTGATATTAGGGATCACAGTCTATGTTCTATGAGAGTGGGGAAGTAATAAAGAGGACCACAGAAGATATTGTGGATGATAAAGATAAAGAGAAGTAAGATAAAGATGTATGTGACCCACAGAAGATAAAAAAGAAATACAGCCAGGCGGTGGTGTATTTAATCCCAGCACTTGGGAGGCAGAGGAAGGTGGATCTCTGTGAGTTCGAGACCAGCCTGGTCTACAAGAGCTAGTTCCAGGACAGGCTCCAAAACCACAGAGAAACCCTGTCTCGAACCCCCCCCCCAAAAAAAGAAATACAAACGTAGCATAAATATGTTTATATCCAAACAGTCATGATGACCCCTTTCACATGAAACTTCAGCTCCCTTTAGTCTTTTAAGTTAGTATAGGTGAACGTTCTCAGCAGAAAGGTGCAGCATTCAGGTAGAATGCTACCAAATTTGTACTTCCATTTTGCTGGCCTCCTACCCTAACAAAAGTCTTCAGTGTGCTTAGCTCTAGTTCTCCTTATATTTTCACAGTATTATAAGTTAATTTTTTTTGTACATCATCTCTCTGTCTGGAGGATTATTCTTCCCCAATTGACTTACCTTGTCACATTGCTGAAATTCAGTATTGCACGTATGTGCAAGTCTTTTGGGGGACTTTCTGTCTATTGCACAACACTCATTTTTAAATCACAGTTCTTGTCTTGATAATGGAAGTTTACAGTAAATATTGAATTCAGACACTACATGCCTTTACATTTTCTATTTATTTATTTATTTTTATTTGTTTATTTATTTTTTAAAGATTTCTGCCTCCTCCCCGCCACCGCCTCCCATTTTCCTCCCCCTCCCTCAATCAAGTCCCCCTCCTTCCTCAGCCTGAAGAGCAATCCGGGTTCCTTGCCCTGTGGGAAGTCCAAGGACCCCCCACCTCCATCCAGGTCTATTAAGGTGAGGATGCAAACTGCCTAGGCTCCCACCAAGCCAGTATGTGCAGTAGGATCAAAAACCCAGTGCCATTGTTCTTGACTTCTCAGTAGTCCTCATTGTCCGCTATGTTCAGCAAGTCCGGTTTTATTCCATGCTCTTTCAGACCCAGGCCAGCTGGCCTTGGTGAGTTCCCAATAGAACATCCCCATTGTCTGAGTGTGTGCATGCACCCCTCGCGGTCCTGAGTTCCTTGCTAGTGCTCTCTCTCCTTCTGCTCCTGATTTGGACCTTGAGATTTCAGTCCGGTGCTCCAATGTGGGTCTCTGCCTCTGTCTCCTTTCATCGCCTGATGAAGGTTAATATTCAGGAGGATGCCTATATGTTTTTCTTTGGGTTCACCTTCTTATTTAGTTTTTCTAGGATCACGAATTATATGCTCAATGTCCTTTATTTATGGCTAGAAACCAAATATGAGTGAGTACATCCCATGTTCCTCTTTTTGGGTCTGGGATACCTCACTCCATGATAGTGTTTTCTATTTCCATCAATTTGCATGCAAAGTAACTCCATTACCAATCTAATTTAGAATGAACTTTTCAATTGTTACAGAGATACTTCTTGTAGCATTTTGATTGCAACTTTATTAAATATTGTATATTAGCTAGGGGTCTCCTTTTTAGATTCCTGGGAGTTTTTATTGCACTAGGTTTCTAGCTTATATCAGTGATGCCCCGATTCCAGTTTTCTTTCCAAGAACTCTCTCCCTCCATCCCCCTCTACCTGATTCAGCCTATCCATCCTGTTCTCATGCTCAACTCTCACATTCAGACCTCCCTATCCACCTGTGCTGTCTGTTCTATTTCCCTTCACAATGAGATTCACATGGCCCACCTTGAGCTTTCCTTGTTACTTAGCTTCTTTGGGTCTGTGGATTGTAGCATGATTATTTTTTTACTTCATAGCTAATATCCACTTATGAGTGAGAACATGCCATATTTGGCATTCTGAGTCTGAGTTACCTCTGGTTGATGTTTTCTAGTTCCACCCATTTGCTAGCAAGGTTCATGATGTCATTGTTTATAACAGCTGAATAATACTCCATTGTGTGAATGTACCACATCTTTTTTATCCTTCCTTCTTCAGCTGATGGACATCTAGGTTGTTCATAGTTTCTCTCTAGTCTAATTGTTATCAGAGAGGTTTCCTCCAGCAACTGATGGAAACAGATGCAGAGACCGACAGACAAACATTGGGTGAACTTCAAGGAATCCTCTGGAAATTGGGGAGGAAGGATTATGGGAATCAGAGAAGTCAGGGAAACCATAAGAAAATCCACAGAATCAAATAACTCGGGTTCATAAGAGCTCACGGAAACTAAATTGTTAACTAGAGAACTTGCTTGGGATTCACTTGGGCCCTGTGTACATGTACATATGTCACTGTTGTGTTGTTTTTCTTTTTGTGGGGCTCCTAACAGTGGGAGCTGGGGCTGTCTCTGATTCTGTTACCTGGTTTGGGACCTTTTCTCCTACTGGGTTGTGTTGTACAGCTTTAATAGGAGAGGAGAGGCCTTGTCTTATGGCAACTAGATATGCTATAGCCAGCTGATATCCATGAGAAGTCTGCCTTTTCTGGAGAGAAAGGAGAAGCAGATGGGGAGAATGAGGGTTTAGGGGAAGGGACTAGGTAGAGAAGAGGGAGGGAGGAGAAATTGTGATGGGGCTAGGAAAATACAAATAAATAAATTTTAAAAAGATAAGGAAAACATTAAAAGTTTTAAATAAAAATAACATTCTTAAGATAAATATGTGTACATTAATTGTGTAAAAATTGATCTAGTAAAAATATTGACTATGCAGGTAATGAATATAAGATTCTGTATTTCTGACATTCATCTTTCTCTTAGCATTATGTTGTAGTTTTATGTATACTGGGACATGCACTGCATTTGTTGCTGTTTTAACAATATATTTAAATAATTTTTCTAGATAGTAATTTTTTATTTTTTTAATTCAGCATTATGTTGTAGTTTTATGTGTTTTGGTACATGCATTGTGTTTACAATTATATTACATTTATGTATTTTCTATAAATAGTAATTCATATGTTTTTAAATTTACTTCTAGTACACTATTTATAACTTCACTGCTAGTTAGCCAGGGTTTGAAAGGAATGATTTCAAAAGCTTCTGTTTGTATCCTCAAAGTTAACATAGTCAATAGACAATCTTAAAACTGAGTAATAAGAATCAAATGGAATTCTATCAGACCACTGGTATTCAGGTTAATTTTAGAATTTCCATTATATGTATGAGTCATATCCACCCATATAATATTGAATCTGTAATTGTTAGTGATCAAATTATGACCACTTCTAATATTCCCAAGATCAGAGCCAAAATAGAAGGAACAAAGTTTCTAACTCAGTTCTAGTTTCCCTGTTATACGGGAGAATTCTTAATTGGCAGAAACTGATTCCCATAAAATTCTAGCAGTGCTTAACTTGAGGAAATCAAATGATTTTTCTTTCTAAGGTTTGGGAATGAATTTATACTAAATGCCAAATTAATTAAATAAGTAATCATCCTATTTCAGAAACTGAAACATTGTTGTGAAGGACTTTATATGTTGCACTTTCTGAATAAATGTACCAGTTTAAACTCAAGGCAAAAATCTATGTTGGTTTTTGCTTCACTCCATTTTAGTTAATACCTGCTACTTTGGAAAAAAAATTAATAGGACATACTATGTTCCAACCTGTCTTTCTAGGATTAATTCATTTTTATTCAGTATAGGTATTTGAAACACTTCCCATCTGTTGAAATGACTCATTAGTTTTCTAACCAGTTCAAAAAATGTTGGTATGATGTTTAGTTATTAGATTTATTCTTTCTCATGTGAATTCACAAATATTTATTTCCCTCTATGCATGCATGTGCTTGCGTGTTTTTATCGAAGACATTTTTTTGCTATTGTTTTCTCCTCCAATTTTTATTTTTGCCATTTCTGTGCACATACGAGAAATGACTTTGCAACTGTATTTCAAACAAAAAATTGGAACAAGGTCACAAAATGTTTCATTACAGGGAAACAGGAGGAATAAGCTAACAGGCACCCAGGTCATTCTGACCCTCTGTGGCAGGTTTCTGTACTTTGAAGTGCAAAAATATAGTAAATAGCCTCAGAGAAAGTCTCTGCCTCCTGCTATTAATATGTGGAACATAAATCTAAGTGACTACCCTAATCCACATTGTGTGTTGTTATTGTCAACTAATGCAACCTGAAGAACAGACTTGATCTCACCAGTTTGTTGATTTTTATCCATATCAATAAAAGTATGGCCTCTTTAGATGCCATTTGGGAAAGCATTCATTCTAGATGAGGGAATACATCTCTGAGCCCACTTCATCCCTTCCCATTCTTTGTGATCATCCTCATAGTGGTTTAATAAACTTTGTGTCTTATATGTGCTGGCTCAGTTGTCCTGCTAGAATGATTTCACTATTTTCTAAAAGCAGTTAAGAGCAAACTTGAGATATAAGACTCAGGTGGGAACTGATATTGACTTCCTAATAAATTAAGTTACCAAGAAGCAAATCTATAATTGCTATTGGAGAAGAAGAAATAAATAGCTCTTCATAGTATGCAGCAATGATCTGTTGCGAATGATGCTCTTGAGTAATCCTTTGCAATAATGGCTTGAAATAACAGAAGCGGTCAAAATAGATGATTCGCAAAGATTTAAGCAAAGTAAGGATGATTGGGAGGTGAATCTGGGAAAGTGTAGAGAAAATGTATAGACTGCAAGCTGCTACGCATAATAACAATATTTTTAAATCTTTAGACCTTTAAGTTCCAGAAGTTTTAAATATTCATCAACTTAAGTATTTATTAATTTTACAGCTTATTAAATTATCTCTTGCTTATGCAGCTTTCCTTGAAGTTCTTCACTACTCTTGCTTCTTGCTCTTGGTATGAAAACATTTACTGAACTGTAAGAAATGAATGCCTAAATCACCTATGCTTTGTGACAGAAACTGCAGAAGAAAACCTTATTCCTTTACAAAGAGAAAATACTGGTAAAACATGTTAAAAGACCCTTAATTGGACTCATCAATATAGCCCAGAGTTATTATGTACTACTATATTAGTTTAGAGATAAAGATGCTTATGTATCAGCTAAGAATTTTATGATTGGGTTGACTAAAACTGAACCTGTTGATTTTCCAAGAGACTAGCAGAATTATCCCTGTGTCCCCAGATGAAGGCGATCATCATGTATTCTATAAATTTTAATATTTAATGGACCTCAGGAACATACATAGCTTTATTAATTTATGGAAATTTTCAAATTTTATTCTTGTTATCTACTTATAAAATATTGAATACTACTATGGCTCTCTTTCTCTGTATTAATAATATTCAAACACTCCTCTTAATGTGATAGAGGTAAATATGCAAACTCCAGTTCTGTAAAGTTCTTTTTTTTACAGGTGTAACTTATTACTGAAATTTTCATGGACTTTATGTATTGAGTGCACATCCAGCACTTAGAGTATGCACTAGTGCATCAAATGACTGTGGAATGAATATTTCAGCTTTATAAAATTCTCCATGATTTACAGAACAAGTTCCTGCCATTAGAGTGGTGTACACCTACCGATCTCTCATCTTGCATTGTACCCTTTATACAGCATCCTTAACTCAGTAATTCAAGTTTGATTGTGATGGTCAGAAGTGCTTGCAGTAAAATCTCTTCTTACATAGTACATGATCTATGAATACTGATGAAGACTTATGATTTCCAGTAATTGTAGTAAATGGCATGTTGTTTACATTTACATAAACTTATAGACGTAAGTTTAATTTAAATATATATATAAACAATTATATATATATAAACAATTACATATTGCCTGTGAATTTCTACAAGTCAAGAAATCTACTGTGTGCATATCATATACTGACCATCTGTCATAATATCTGCCATATAATGAATATTTTAAAATTCAAAATGAACAGAACCAAATAAATATTATGTAAGAAAGTAACTGCAAAATTTACGAAATGGGAAGTGACAAACAATTAAAAAGAACTTTTATTTCCTTTGTATTTTAGGACTTATTTAGAATATGATATCAAATATGTGCTCATAACATGTGATGGTAACTTAAAATAGGCACCTTTAAATGCAAAGGCTATGAGACTAAATGTTTAAAATGTACTCAAAAACTCAATTCACTTACAAGAAATGGTCAGTTCTGATTACTTTCACTCCTGTCTTCTTCATATTTTCTTTTTCTTCTGAGAATATCTTTCTCATCTAACAGTGTCATGAATTTATTACAGAATTAGCTTTGCCATTTTCTCCAATACTTTTATTAAAAATGACAATACAAGAGAAATTAAAATGAGAATGTATAATGAAAGGCATTGATAAAAATCTCACTAAAAATTTAGGGAATTTATAATCATTCAGTCCTTGGATTTTATCTGCTGGCAGACAATGAGGAATCACTAAGTCTCCTTGGTGTAATTTTTAATAATACAACTATGCATTTTAATGATTCCTACAAATATATCTCATCTTTGGCTTACTTCAGTTATTTCTAAAACGACATTCTCCTGCTTTGTCTAAATTTAAGCATATAAATGTGTGTTTTAAAGCAAAATTAATTAGGCTCTATTCATTTCTATTTTACCACATGAATGGTTTCTAAAAGTATTCATTACCTGTTGTAATAAAGTAAGCTTTATCTTAGTGAAGTTTGTTTTTTCTAAATTTTAAGTTGATGACATTTTATTCATTCACTAACAAGACACTTTTAAAAGAACCAAAGTTAAATTATAGAATTTAACTTTCATAATGCACTTGGAATTTTCTTGCTCCAGCAGTGGTGTAATAAATGATAACCTCATATCTGTTATAAGCATCTGTATATAAGCATCTTATAAGGACTGTGAGAGGAGACAGTTTATCCTACTCAAGACTTAAATCTGCCTAAAACTCACAGACCTTTTGTAAGTACACTGATTGCATAGAAAAAAATTTCTTGGTACATTTTGAATGTTAATCAATATTTTGTTTATTCAATACTGATTAGATAAATGAATATAAGTGAATCAAATTGTCTTAAGATGCATGCAGGAAAACACATACAAAATACAAGGTTCACAATCCAAGGCATAAATCTCAAAGACAAAGATTTATACCATTGAGATTCAACTATTAAAATTGTTGAAAATTTTTGACAGATTCTGAATCTCAATTAAATGATTTTTGCCTGTTATTTAAGTCTGTAAAAATTTCTTCATTACCTAGATGTCTAAAGCTATAAAGAAGCAGTTTGATAACAGATCAGAGAAGACACCATACATATATTTATGGCAGGAGCACCCACTAAGATAATGTTGTTGAAATGATAATATTACCAAGAGTGAGTTACAGATTTAACTAATAGAGCATATGTTTTATCATTATTCCTTACATTTTGATATATTCTTTTGGTTAAATAGTAAAAGTAGCTATTTTTCTGTATAATTTTGTATTTTCATGGATACAAATATGAAAAATACAGTTTTTAAACTAATATTACAAGTATATCATTTATACTTCACATATCATTATATATCATTTTATCCTTCTCTATTTACTTGAAATAATTATAGTGTTATCTATGTGAATTTTGCTCAACATGGTTACAAACATCTAAGTAGATAGGGTTTCAAATGAAATAACAAGCAGAGAGAATAAGTGATAAGTCAGGAACAGCACAACATTCTACTCTATGACCATTTGTGAAATATTGCCTATATCAATGCACACATAGAAACAGAAAATCCTATTTACATAGCAGTATATGGATCTGTGCCATCTGGGGTATGAGCATATAGTTCATGTATGTCTTAGCTTGCACTCTAATGTGATAACGCACCATAACAATAGCAAAAGGGGAGATTATAGTACAGATTATTGTCCATCATCAGAGCAAGCCAAGGCATGAACTCATGTAGGAGAATAGAGGCAGGAACTGTAAGCAGAGAACACAGGGAATACTGCTACTGGCTTTCTTACAATGGTTTGCTCAACCTGCTTTCTTATGCAACCCAGGACCAAATGCCAGGAATGGCACTATTCATGATGGCCTGGGTCCAACCACATCAATCATCAGTCAAGAAAATGCTCCTACAGACTTACATATAGGTCAGTCTTATGGAGGCATTTTCTCAATGGTCTTTCTCTCTTCCCAGCTAACTTTAGTCTGTGTCAATTTAACAACTAACCACCACAACAGTGTTTAATGTATGTGTTTTATTGAAATATACCCTGAGTATATTGCCCAGGGATGGTGGAGAATGCCTGTAAGACTAGCTTACAGACAGAAGACTCATTGTAAGTCTAAGAAAAGCTGATATACACACAAGTTCCAGGCTAGCCTTGTCTACATAGGGAAACACTGCCCTCACTAAAAAAAAAAAAAAAAAAAAAACTCAAAACCAAAACCTTAAAAACAAAACTAAAGAAAGAATCAAAAAATAGAACAGAAACTTTGTATTTTTCCAAGGCAGTTCAATTATGACAAGGTTTGGGAATTGAAATATTCTCAGTAAAATAATGTTTTTCTCTAATTTATTCTTTTTTTCATAATAACTTTTGAGACTCATGCATGTTTGCAATGATTTGAGGATATGCTTGCTAGGCGGGTGGTTGATTGTGCTCCCACTCTGCTTATGTCATTAAGGTTTTCTTTTTGCTGATTTTGGACCTACCAGTTAGTGACAAAACTCTAAGAAAACTTACTAACATTTTATTCATTAGAAAAGCTACACCTAATTCATCAGCAACTTCAAAACATTTAATCCTATATTTCTCTTTATGCTTTCTGGCTCCACCATTTATTACCCTAAGATAAGCCAAACATGTCATTCATTGACTTCTTGAATAACGTGTTGAATTCTCATCAGTGTTTCCTTTTACATAAATATGTCAACCTTTTTGTTATTTTTATTTTTACTTGTGTATATCCTTCTATTGGTTTTTACTTTAATTTACTGGACTTGATTGTGATTATTCCATTTTTAGGGTCAAAATAGCTTGAGCTTTTGGAATACACTCATTCATGTTTTTAAATTTTTTTTAAATTTTTGAGATTATGGCATAATACACAATTTCTCCCTATTCTTTTAAACCAATAGTTTTAACCTTTGTATAGTGGACTGAAAGATGACTCAGCTGTTAAAGACTAGGTTTATGACCAAAAATATAACCTGTGGGTCAAGACCCATTTGTTATTGAATAACCCTTTCACAGGGATCACATATCAGATATCTTGCAAAGCAGATATTTACATTATGACTCATAACAGTAGCAAAATTACAGATATTCAGTAGCAATGAAATAATTTTATGATTGTGGATGACTACATCATGGGGAACTGTATTAAAGGGTCATAGAATTAAGAAGGTTGAGAAGCACTGCTAAACCCTCCCGTGTACCCCCAACCTTGCTCCTTTCCAAATTCATGGCCTCTCTCTTCATTAACTGTTGTTCTTTATATACAGATCCAAAAAACAATTCCTCATTTATATATAATAATAACTTTTTAAATATTTTAAGAAATGTTTTTTGTGGATACTGTAAAATTTACTTCCTTTTATCCTTTCACCATCACTTTTTGCTCATCATCTCTTTCACTCTGTCTTCATAAGTATTTACAGTTATCTTTCACTATACACAACAGTAGGTTTAAGAGAACCATACTTGAATTTTGCATTTTATTCTATAATTAGAAATAAACTTTGTAAGAGGCAAATGTAATGGATTTGCTTAGTATTTCTGATTCTTTAATGGTTTATTATTTTCATTCTAGAAACACAGAGATATTGATTGGTGTTTCTGAAATTCTAGTTTGACTACCCAAGAAGATCATGACATCTAAAGTTTATGTCTCTACTTATACTATACATCCTTCAATGAGTTAATTATTGCTCTTCTACAAAGTCACTAAGAAATCTTAATGTCTCATTCACTGTATCTTTGCTTTCATTTTACCATGAATATACTCTGATATCAGGAATTTGATTTGATATTAGATATGGTTTCTACATGTATGTTGTACTTAGCATTCAATGTGAACATAGAGCACATAATAAATCTTTTATAAAATAACTTGTATAAACATACTGATACAGTTTTTTCTTTTAATTGTATACTAAATCTTTGAGCAAAATACCTGGACATTTAGAGAAAGTTAGACATGGTGTTTTTTATTGTTTCTATCTAAAGGCTTGAGGGAAAGGGGGAAATTGCTGGTGGCCGTATCAGAAGAGCTGCCGACAGCATTGGAGCTTCTGTAGTGC
The DNA here is from genome assembly GCF_950005125.1 of Chionomys nivalis. Classification (NCBI taxonomy): domain Eukaryota; kingdom Metazoa; phylum Chordata; class Mammalia; order Rodentia; family Cricetidae; genus Chionomys; species Chionomys nivalis. The sequence goes on from NC_080105.1 coordinate 23,778,254, forward strand.
AGCCCAGAGGATAACAAAGCTACTCTCTGCACATGCTGGAGCAGCAAAGCCCCAAGAGGATTGTTTCCGGAATGCCACTTGCACTTTATTTCCATATTTACTGCTGCCATGTTCCTGCATGGTGTGATTACTATGTGATGGGTTCCCACTGTATCTACTAAAGTGTGATTGTTTCTTGGGGGACATCCCAATCCTCACTGGCCAGTTTAATGCAGATCATACTTTTATAAGAGCAAGGATGATTAGTTAGGTTTATGATTTAATTGGACTTTCTGAGTTAGCCAAAAAGACACATGTGGTAAAGACAGTGAAGATGATTATGAAAATGATTTAGGTTATATCCCAATTGCTCCAAAAAGAGACACAAAAAAGGCAGAAAAGAATAGTCTAGAATTTATCTTCCCTTTTGTTAGATATGAGATTTTCAGAGAGTGAAATATAAGAAAAAAGAAATTTCATACATTATGGACCCATGAATTCTGCCTGTAGAAAAGCAGGTTGATGATTAAAGAAAAGTTATGTCCCTACACCCAAGGTTAGGCCTGAGCCCCTTGGTCACGGAGCATACAGAATTAATCCCAGGCTCCAGTATACACTTTACAAAAACAAAGTTGTGAAAGGAAGCTAAAGGACCCTATTGTTTGTAAAGGAAAATAGATGATTAGCTGACCATTCGTTTAAAGTTTTGTAGAGTAGAAATAGGCTAGGAATCATCTACACTGAAACTGCAAACAGCCACCTGACAATACAAAAGGAACTAGCTGAAATATATTTAGCTTGCCTAAAACTTTATTAATCAATTTTAAAAGAATCATTGCTTTGGGGTGAAGATGTTATGGTGGGAAAATTAATACAAAGAAAAATGTTTACCTATAAGCTTATAAGAAGATATGTAACTTGTGATCTTAATGCAATTTCTTTTTATGTAAAGATTTTTAATTTGGAAAATATGTAACTTGTAGTTATAAGGTAACTTCTCTTGCTTAGAAATCTTTGTGTTAGAAGTTACAAAAGGGATAAGAAAAAAATAAGAGCGAGAAGAAGAAAAGTTACAGAAGGAGAAACATACAGAAGGAAAACAAATGGGAAGGAGAAGTAAAAGAAAAACAATGGGGTTAAAAGAACAGATCAGAGAAAGAACAGAATAGAAACAACCAGCAGAGAGAAAAGGGAAATGAAAAATGAAGCTTTGGCCCTTAGGAAAAGTTCCTGTGTGTGTGTATGCATCTGTCCAGTAGTTTTCTTGCCTAGTCCACCTCTCTTCTTCAGTTTCTCTGGCCTGCTGGGGCTGGGCCCTTTGGCAGCAAGAAATAAAACATTTATATTATAATTTTATTCTTTTAATTATTTACAAAAAATAAGCATCCTTTTAATTTTTTCTGAGGTGTTCTTATTGCCTTCTGAAGAAATTAAATATATAAAGAGAAAATTCAAATATTCATTCAATAGGCAGAAATTGAGGTGCTGATGATAATAATACATGTAAACAGAGACTGCTCTTTGGCTTTCTGGCCACCCAGACCCAAATAATCACACGGAAACTATATTAATTGCAATTCTGTCTGGCTGATGGCTCAGGCATATTTCTAGCTAGCTCTTACATTTTAAATTAACCCATTTCCATTATTCTGTGTATCATCATGAGGGCTCTGGCCTACTAGTAATGTTGTGGAGTCCTTCTCCTTCGGCAGTCACATAGTATCTCCTTGACTTCACCTACTCTCTCTCTCTATATATATATATCTGTTCGGATTCCCTAATTGGCTTTTTTCTGCCCTGCCATAGACCAAAGCAATTTCACTATTAACAGATAGTAATAAAACGCATTCACAGCATACAGAATTCCACATCATAAGACATGGAATTTTGCATTTTTATTAAATATTTTTATCATATTCTTTCTCCTCCTCCAAATTATCTCACATCCTATCCTCCTTCAAATTCATGTTATTTCTCTTCCTTTCCTTTAAAAAATAGAAATTAAAATCTAACCAGGAAGCTATTTTCAATTGATACTTTCTGGGAAAAGGAAAAATTTTTTTTTTTCCAATGGAGTGTCACTGGGTATAGCAACCAGATTCCAGGGCAAGCGCTTTATCCAGGAGCAGTTGGCCAATACAAAACATAAAATTTTCAAAAGACAATAGCTGTACACTGTGATCAGTATGTAGAGCACTGCCCTAATTTCTTACTTGTTATCTAAAAGGAAACATTTAAACAGCAAGACTTTATATGGCTGTTTTCTTACTCTTAAAAATTTTATATATATATATATATATATATATATATATATATATTTCAGTAATACTAGTCCTTCTCCCTTCTTTGGGGAAAGCACAGCATGTTCACTTGAAAACATCAAGGTAGGGGAACAAAAGCACATTTAACATGTTTATATTGCTACATTTTGTTTAATGTTCTTATCAATTACCCTATTAACATATTTGTTGTGAAAGAGCTGGCATTTAAATACATATACTTCGGAGAATGTAATGGACAGTCACCTTCTGCCTACCCTCTTTACTCTTCTAATAATTTATATTCTATAAAATGGAGATCATCTCCCAAAATGAGCACAATTATTATTTTAAATTTATTTTTAAATCAAGTAAACAATGCTAAAACAAAGGATGAATATTATGCAAATGTACATGCATATTTCCAAAACTTTGTTTTATTCCACACTGAATGAACATTTCATGCTTATAAATAATTTTGAAAACATTTACATATACAAAGCTACATTGTCTCATGGAGATTAAAAGAGAAAAAAATAATTAAAGAGAGTTCTTTATAGTCCTTAATGTAAGCAAAAATCTTCCAGGCTTTCGAATTAAACATACAATAGATATATTCACCTTATTGTCAATTAGTTTTCTCAATTTACTAGAAGAGCTGATATTTCATGTTGCTAATACACATATTGCTTTACTTTTTTATAAAAAAAAGTCAGGAGGTTCAGATGTTTGAACATGATTTGCTCTTAAATATCCCTTTTCACTTTGAATTACATATTAAAAGTTTGTAATTGAACCCTATTTTGCTAACAAGAAAAACAGTACTTGATAAATTTCTTTCTTCATTTATTATTTTGTGGTATAAATTTTTTATTTTTGTTTAGGTTTAAAATACTACACACATATAATTAACTGTTAATTATAGTATGTTATTAATATGTGAAGAGAATTAACACATATATATTACATTTTTCTGCATCTGTATATATCTGTGTATCTATCAGTGTTTGTAATTCTTGTCTATATTACACCTGGACCTCAATCTCTTGTAATGTCAAGTTTTTCTCAAACAGTCTAACCAAAATTTAGAACTAGAGAAACAATTAGCTTTATATTTTTTCAATGTGTTTTAACTACTTAAATTTGAGAAAAGGAGTGAGGGGAAACTGGGATAGGTATGGAATAAATAAATATGAAAAGCTATATGAAATTATTCTGCTATACTGTTATTTAATATGCAGATTGTATTTCTATGCATAAAATATAATAGATTTTGGAATATTCCAAAACATTAAAATATTTACTACTAAATTGTTATATAAACTCTTGTTCACTATTACAATTAATGAAAAATTTCACTTGTATCCCAGGAAGTTATACAGTTAATATTCATTTCTAACAAATGTTAAATTCATTTGACTAATTCTGCTCAGCTTGTTCTTTTCTTCACACATACGTATCATTATCGCGCTAATTTCCATTGGTAGTAGACACTGTTAGGATTACATACGTTGCTGTGGCACACAAACATGGTTTTCTCTCGCCTTGATTATTCAGTATAGTAGATTGACAGATTATCATCTGAGTGAATATGTTAAAATATCTTGAAAATGGACCATGGGCTATCTCCACCTGCCGAGCCTTCCTGATCTCCACCAAGGTAGTGACTGTACTGACCCCTCCTCAAAGAACAGGAGGTTACTTAGTGGAGACATCCCCTTAGCCAACAGCCTTGCTTCATCTCCTGCTTTGTCTGTGGCCTGTAGCTGTGGGCCAGTTTAAGAGACTGGGTAGCTGTTTGCTGGTCGAGGGCCTTAGGGATCTGGTTATTGGTAGAAGGTACTTTGTGTCTCTTCTAGAGGATGGAAGCTGCTGCAGTCTGATGTACAGGGACATTTGGTGAAGTGAGTGAAATCTCTTCCAGACAGAATATCCTTTCCAATGCCGAATTCCTTAGATCTCCTCTCAAACACAGGATCTTCCAACTTTTTGGCCTTCTGCTTCTTCATGATAGCGGGGGCTGGAGCCACCTTCTTCCTCTTGGCATTTATTTCTTTGGGCATCACGCTCAGCTGGAGGACACAGGCAACTATGTGAATTGTCAACAAATCTCATCTCAGTCACTGTTAGCATCTTTGTTACTTAATAGGTTTTAGCTTGTACTTTTCTAGTTAGAAAATGTAGAAAATAAATTTGGTTCTTGAGTCATTTTGAAGAATAATTAAGCCATAAATGTCATCTAATTAGCACATGATACATGTTGGTATTTTTTCCCTGAGGCTTGTGCTTTGAGTAACTTTTCATATTTCTATACAGCTATTTTTTAATATCTGCTTTGGAGAAATGTATATTAGGCACTTTGCATTTTTGACCATTGACTTGCTAATGTTCCTAAGATTTGGTTATTAAACCCTTATTAAGTATGAGAATTGCAAACATTTATTCATTTTGTATATTGCCTTTTCATTTACTGCTTTTTTTCTGTTTTTTCTTATTTCATTTAAAGGCTAAATTATGAAAATAATTACTTTTTATTTGCTCTTATTTACATGAAATAATTGAATTGTGCATAAATCAAGTTTACTTAATCTTAATATTTATTACATTTGTATTTATTTTGTTTACATGTGTTTGTTTGTGTGGAGCACACATGCTATGATGTACATACCAAAGGAGACATGTTGAGGTCAGAGGACAACTTGCAAGCGCCTACATTTTCCGTCTACCTGTGGTTTCTGGGGATCAAACTCAGTTCTTTGGACTTAATAGGATTCATCAAGACCTCTAAGTTATGTGGACAGTGTACTATTGGGAGTCAAAGTGTGATGCTCTGGCAGGTGTGTTAGTTTGTGTGTTTGTGTATGTTACATGCATGTATAGATAGATTGATAGTGATTATATGGACACAGACTTATACACTTTTTTATATGCATAACTTTCTCTGCAACAAAAGCAACTAAAACCTATCAATAAAAATTCCAAATTTGTAAAAAATCTCTCCATAGCAGAGGACATCATCAGTTGGAAAAATTAGCAGCCTATAGAATGGGAAGATTTTTATCAACTACACATCCAATTATGTTTCAACTACACGTCTGATAGAGGGCTAATATTCAAAGTATATGAAGAACTAGATATCATGTCATTAATAAGTAAGCTACCATCCATATAACCACAGAGGTTAGGTGTAGGGTAAGGGACTGCAGTGGTGCATCTCCCTAAGAAGGGGAACTAGAATAGAAAGTTGTGGGTGGATGACAACAGGGGATAGGTGTTTGAGACGGGAGGATCAAATGGGTATAAGAAAGAAGGGGAGGAGTGAAAGAGGTGCTATGTGGAGGGTGAGATAAACTAAAGGCTGTTTGAGGGGTCATATGGAAACCTAAAACAGTAGCAGTTTCATACACATACACATATACATATACATATACTATGAGATCAGTCTAAATGAAATCACAAAAGAGGAAGTACCTGGCTTATTTCACTTATAATGTCCTTTATCTCGATCCATATTGAATAGAAAATCTTATATTATTCCTTGCCTTTTTGATAATGGTAACCAAAATAGGTATGAGAAAGTATTTCATTGTGATTTGACATTTTCATTTTTGATGACTGTGTGGTTTGTGTTTTGAGCAGCTTTTTATAGGACCATTTTTCATATCTTCTCTAGAGAAACACATGTAAGATCTCTTGTTTGGGCCATTTACTTCTTACTCTTTAGAAACTTTGAGCATTAATTTCCCTTAATAGACATGTGGTTTCAAGATTATGTATAACAATAACAAAGAAAAGGAAGCTATTAAGTGGAATGGGAGATGGGAGGTGATGAAGGAAGGGGGAACATGATTAAATTATATCTTAATAACTAATTGATAGATGGAAATATTTTCCAAGTGGTACATTGCCCTTTTACTTTATTATTTCCTTTGTTATGAAGAAGCTTTTTAATTTAATGTCTTCTATTTATTTAGATTTAAATTTGTCACCTGAACTTTGGAGGTGATAGCTAAGTTACTAAGAGTACTGTTGAGATAGCGTCAAGAGAGCCACTCTCATGTTGTCCTCTGGAAGCTTTCCTGTTTCAAGTATTGCATTTAAGTTCCGTATCCATTTTCAGCATGTGTTGGTACATGGGTCAGATAAGCCTACTGGACATAAAAAGGGAGGATTCGTGGTCTCCAACACAGTTAGTGGACTCCATTACAGGAGAAGAACACAAAGTTTTCATACTGATCCCAAGTTAAGTTCACCTGACTTTTACTCCAGGAAGTGAGAGCAAGACATCACTTTCATCTCATCAAACAGCAAACCAAACTGATCTTTTCTGTAGAATAATAAAAAAAAAAAAAAAAAAAAAAAAAAAAAAAAGGCGGCATTCAGGGATGTTTGCTACAAAAAATGTTCTGAAATAAGAGCTCAGATAGAAGGTGGACAATACCCTGTAGGGATCTGTAGAAAAGGGAATCCCAGGGAGAATTTTTTTGGCCAAGAATATTTGAGAGAAGATATTTTTGTAGTAAAAGCTCACATATAAGTACATTTTTAGATGCCTCAATCTCTGTGAGTTCATAGGTGAATTGATCACGTTGATTTAAAGGGCCTTTTTAAATATATCTTCCATCCCCTATGCCTTTTATATTCTTTCTTCCTTCCCTTCCACAGGTTTCCTGAGTCCTCAAGGGAAGAATTTGATTAACCACACATTTAGGGTTGAGTGTGACAAGTCTCTCACTCTCTGCATAATGTCTGGCTGTGGGCTTCTGTATTTGTTCCCATCTGCTTCTGGAGGAAGCTTCTCTGATGATGGTCTAGTAAGGTTGTTATCTATAGTAGAATGTCATTAGGAATCATTTTATTGCTAATTTTTTGGTTTTGCTTTTTATTTCCTATTTTTTCTTTTCTTGGAGCAGTAGTATTTGGTTTTATCCTAGATTTCTGGGTTATCTAGTCTCAGATCCTTGTTCACTTAGAAATATTGAGTATGGGTTTCATCTCTTGGAGTGGGCCTTCAGCCAAATCAGATAGTGGTTGATTGCTCCTACAAGATATGCCACCATTGTTCTAGCTTATCTTGCAGGTAGAACAACATTGCAGATAAAAGGCTTTGTGGCTGGGTTGGTATTTACATTTCTCCTTTGGTAGTGTACACAGTATCTTCTTGTACCAAAGACAAGATACATAAGGATGAAGGGTCTATGGAAGTACCAGCTTGATTTCTTCATGTTCAGTGTGTTGTATAGGTATGGTATTCAGCAATGGGGCCTTGTCATCAGGTTTTGGTAGGTAACCTATATAGTCTTGGCAACAGCCTGGGTTGTTAGGGGTTCCCATAAAACCCCTTTGGCCATCAATTCATTTAGATGTAACTCAATCCAGGTACTGGAAGCTTCATTTGGTGACAAGAGATGAACAGTTTGGACCCGGTCTACCCATTATTTGCTGATTTCACTTAGATGGCCTTCATAGATGTCTATGCTTTTGGAAACTTCTACTCCATTAGGTTTCCATACTACCCTTCAAATGCCTTAGGCTATCTTTTCCTGAATTTTGCCCCTGTCCCCCTCATCCTTCCTCCTATCCACTTGATACTTTCATTCCACCCAGTTCCAAATCATCCATAACTATTCTACTTCTCCTAGGCAGATACATCTGCCTTACCCTGGTCCCTTGTTCTATACCTAACTTCTTTGGCTTTATGGATTGTAACTAAGTTATTATTGACTTAACAGCTAATACCCATATAAAAGCAAATACAAACCATAAACAAATATCCAAAATTTTGAGATATAATGAAGCAATTCTAAGAGGCGGGTATATAATAATGATTTCCTGCATTAAAAAATTGGAGACATCTAATGATGCTAATAACTAACAATCCACCTGCACGGTCTAGAACATAAAGAAAAAAATCACACTCAAAAGGAATAGATCACAAGGAATAAACTCAGCGTTAAAATGAATGAAATAAAAACAAAAAAAATGGAAAATCATGAAATAAAAAGCTAGTTCTCTGAGAAAAATCAATAATATTGACAAACCTTTATCCAAGTTAACTAAAAAGCAGAGTAAGAACAAAATTCGAGATGAAAGGGAGACATAACAACAGATATGAACAAAATTAGAACATTTGAATAAAATTAGAGATGAAAGGGGGCATAGCAACAGATGCCGAGGACATACAGAGAATCAGAAAGATATACTTTCAAAATCTGTACTCAACCAAATTGGAAAATCTAAATGGCCTGGATAATTTTCTCAATACATACAACCTACCAAAGTTAAATCAAAATCATACCTATTATCTCTAGTGAAAGAGAAGCAGTGATTGAATGTCTCCTACCAAACAAAGCTCAGGGCTAGATTGTTTTAGTGCAGAATTATACCAGACTTTTAAAGGAAGAATTAATGCCAATACTCCTCAAATTATTCTGCAAAAATAGAAACAGAAGGAACATTGCCCTCCTCACTCTTAACCACTAACTATATATCCTTAGAGAAAGTCCTCATACGTCCTGTCTCCCTTCTTTAAGGAAACTAATGGCCATGACCCTGTGCAGTTCTCTTTAGAATGTTCACAGTTGCTGACAGTGCCAGAGGACAATGCTATGTCCAATGGACAGTGTCCCATAGCATTCAGGGCAAGGCCAGCCAGGACAACTTAGCAAGACCCTGTTTCAAAATATAATTGGGGAAACAATGTCCCAACTAGACACCTTATGACACCAAGGAACACTGTCAGTGCCCAGAATAAGTATTTTGATGATTTGTTGGACAAAAGGGGTCCTAAAATCCCTCAAATTCCACAGATTATTTCCATGGTTATTGGTTATAGTATATAACCTGATAACAAGGTCTTATTACTGAAGACAGTACTTTTCAGATATGGAGAGATCCATCTGGCTCAACCAGAAGCTTTGTCCCTACTGAACAGTATTCAGGGCTGGAAGGTATAACCTGCATACTCTCTGTAGGAGATAATATCACCCAGCTACAAACCCTGTATTTTACCAAAGTGATGTTCCTACAAGACACACCAGTATAATATTTATTCAAATGTCATTGGGATACTCTATCACGATTTGATTGAACTTAAAGCATACTCCATGAGATGGAACCTATATATGGCACTTTTAAAGTAGCCAAGCATCTGAGACTAGAGAGATCATAGACAAGGAAAAACCTACTACCATTATTTTTATTAAAATAATATAGGAATCAAGTGACCTCTAATAATATATTGTTATACCTGTAGATCACAGCATCTCTCAGCCCTCATCAGAGAGGCTTCTTGCTAACCAAGACAACTGGTTAATGAGCAGTGAGGTACTTTGGAGCACTCAGTCCTAATCTGATGCCTTTATCAAACCTCAAGGCTCAGGGATCTACAAGGGAAAGGAAGCAGAAAAATTATAAGAGTCAAAGGTGGAAGATGACTCTAAGAAAACAGAGTTTTCCGGACAAGACCAGGCTACAGAACTTGTAAATTCAGACACTGTGAAAGAACATTCAGGACCTGGACAAGTTTAATCCTTACAAAATTTTGGTATGGAAAAGAAGCTTTTTGCAATTGATACCTGCTGGGAAAGAGAAAGATCAACTTTTCTCTAATGGAGTGATACTGGGAAAATCAACCACACTCCAGGACAGGCCTCATGCCCAGGGATGCTTAACCAAAACAAATGGACTCCATATTTATGTGTGCTGTTTTGTTTGTTTTGCTTATTTTCTTGTTGTTGTTCTTTGTTTTATTATTTGTTGTACTTTGATTTGTTTTGTGAGAGAAAGAATATGAATTTGGATGGGTAGGGAGGTGGAAAGGATCTTGAAGGGAAAGAATATGATGAAAATAGATTATGTAAAAAATTACAATTTAAAAAATACACTAAAACAAAGGGAAAGGAGGGTTGGCAATGCAGCCCAGTTGAGGAAGACTTGTTTGGTATGTTCAAGGTCCTTAGGCCCCCTCAAATATCACAAAATTAACAAACACAACTAACAAGTATAAATCCAAGGAAATGTTGATATATATGTCAAAACTGAAGAATACTGTTTCTATGAAACATAATATGTGTCAGTTTCTGAAAAAGTAAGTAAATAAATAAAATTCTTTTTAACTGAATCTACTGAGCCTTTTGAAATTCTTCATATGTTTTTGGTAAAATAAAACCTATTTGTCTTTTGCAAAAAACGTGAGACATTATTTTTTGTTTCAAATGCAAATATAACTTCCCAGGACTTTCATATACATTGAAATTATTTTGTTTATGTGCATAAAGCATACTTCTAACTCAAAGCAGAAAATCTGTTCTCTGTGCTTTGATGAAGGACCTATGAATTATTTAAACATCTATTAGTACAAAAGGAGATGTAAGTAATTGTAGTTATATTTGGCTGAAGACAATGAATGAAATTCAGTTCATGATCTGGTGGCTCAGACTAGCCCACTTGCTTTTCAAGACACCCACATACAAAAGAATTTGTTATTTTACTATGTTACCTCAGAGTGAAATATTTCAGAGATAACATAGTGTACTAATGTACTTTTTACTTTTATATTTCTTTCCATTTAACCAAGTGCATAACATTATTTAGAACATTAATTCTGAGGCTCATTCCAACTTATAAGCTGATAGGAAAATAGTTACCACCTACACCAACAATCAAATTTCCTCTCCTGGTAGCAACAAAAAGTTGCATTTTTTATTTCATTAAAAATGCAGCAGCCATTCTTACCATACTTATGTTTATGCTTCTATTTAATGCTTGCATTCATACTTTATAAGCCTATTCATTACTTTTTGAAATTAGGAAATCAAGTGGTTTCCACAATATTCATACAAAATGATCTTTATTTAATTATATTTTATCATCTTAGAGGATCAAGACTATTTCTAAACCGAATGTGAATTATTGACAATAGTTCTTAATTGAAATGTTTCAAAAATGCTTTTCTTTCTGTTGCAATATGTCTTAAGAGCGCTTGATGTGTTCCTGATGAAAAGTAATTTACAGTTAATAAAAGGATAAATAATTCTGAAATTTTACTCCTTCCACCTTTAATGAGGTAAAATTGAAAAATCCTGTTTTTATGAAAGCTACAATACAATGATTTGGCTACTTTGTATTACATGTTTGCTGTGATGGAGTCAATTAACATAGTCATTAGTTTGCACTATCACTATAACTATTCTGAGGTTATTAAGGCTGAGAGCAATAGAGCCTTTTTGGCTCATGATGAGTTTGGCTTGGTTGTCTGAGGTCCCTGTGAACTAGAAGGCCACCAAAGCCATCCAGACAATGGCTTTCACTCTCTTGAATCTCAGATTCATAGAATAAAAATCATGAATGGCAGTGTGAGTTTTAGATAGAAAATTATTATAGATTCATAAATGGGAGCTCAAGAAAGGGTGGAGGGAAAGAGAGAGAGAGAGAGAGAGAGAGAGAGAGAGAGAGAGAGAGAGAGCAAGGACAAACAGACAGAGACAGAGAGGAGCTCTGAGAAAGAAGAGCTCTTATATCTGCTAGTCTGGGGACATTTTAAAGTACTTATGAGAGAAACATGGGTGAGCTATTAAAAATGAGATGGGCTGGTCCATTCAGCAGGTCCATCTATGAAGTGTCCAGCTGTGCTCTCCTTTTCAGTCACATGCAGTCTCTAGATTGTGGACAAAACATTACAAGGAAACAGGAACCCATACTCCTCCTGGAATCCTTACCTTCAACAAGGACATCCATGACACTGCTGTTTTGTATTCTCTGCTCCACCTGGCTAGTTTCTGCATCCTCTTGTCATTATCACCATCAGTATATATGTGCAACCACATCAGTTAGGTGTAGATAGGCTTTCTGGGCAAGCTTCAAGTATATCATTCAACATTACAAATAGTAGTGTAAGGTTTTATTTACATTAGTAAAATACAAGGCATAAAAATACATTTTAAAACCTCAACTTAAATGTATGTTCTACAGTTATCCAGCAGCTAATATGTTTTTTATAGAAAATTAATGAATTTACTTCTATTTTAGTACATAAATATCAGTGCAGTCATCAATGATCATTTGTTAATTGTTGCCTTAGTTTGACTACTGGGCTGATAACTAGATACTTCTATTTCAGTATTGTCTAAATATAGTTGACTACAGAGGAGGGAGCTGGATTCCTCTAGGCAGTATCTCAGAGATTGAAGGTTAATAAAGGCACAATATTCATCAAGCAACACTTTAAAACATAATGTCTATTATATGGCTTTGTGGGTTTTTGTTGTTGTTGTTAAGACATTTCATACAATCCATGATGGCACTGACCTCAAACTCTTGTCTGAGAGTGACCTTGGACTGTTTCCTGTCTACATCAACTAAGTGTTGAAAATGCAGTTATATTTCATTATACTGGCTATGACATCTTTTAATATTACATATATGCAAAGGAAAAATATGAGTTGTACCATGCAATAATACACAACTCAAAATAGAGAGGAGAAATACTTTCTGTAAGAAATTGAGGTCAATTCAAAGTGGGTACTCATGTTCTAATGGACTATTGAAGTATAAATTAAAGATAGATATTCAAATAGCTGTATAAAATTTGCATTGGCTGATAACCACATTTTCTTGCATGAAGTTTCAACTAAAACTCTGGAATACAAAACCACTCCAGTTATAATAACAGGGGTTAACAATTCAATATAATAATTTTCAGCTTTTGAAATGACATTTTCAATTTTCATTAAGCTTGATAAGATAAACCTATTATATGAGTTCTACCAAGAAAATTTATCTATCATAAGACAATCTTTCAAGACTTTATTTAAGCAAATGATTCTTAAGAATTCCACTTGAGTCAGTCACTTGTGAAACTCACATTGAGCTTTCAGTAAATTAATTTTTTTTTCAGTTTGTATTTGAAAATTTAATAGTTCATCTGAGTCAAAGTAATGATTTTCAAAAGAATAGCATAATCATAGACTTGTAGAAGTAACAAAATGTTATTTTTCCTTATTTAAATGTGACTTATGGATAATATATGAAAATAAATATGATGACTCAAAAATAGATTACATCTATATGAACATTATGTGTGTGTGTTTGTGTGTGTGTGTGGTATTGTGTGTTAGGTATGTTGATAAAGAGATAAGAAATTTTATCTGGACTGTATTGGACTGAACTGTTAAATGCTAACTCACAACCAAAAATATAAGAAAACTTATATCTGATTTCTAGGTATTTTTCCCATTTTCTTGAGACTTTCATATAATCCACAGGAAAAATAGGCACCTATGACAAAGAGTTCACATAAGGATACCCAGAAAATTGAGATGGTAATGCACAAGAAACTGACACAAAACAACACAGTTCTGAATTAGGGTAAGAGTAAGAGACTTTTAAAATTCTGGTACAGCACTCACTAGTTGATCCAGAGAAGATACTCAGATTCAACACATTTAACACTTTATGTTTAAGCTTCCCAAAATGTGGGTCTTTATAAGAAAGGGCCATAATCATACAATATAAGGCATTCAATTATAAATAGAAATAACTTTGCTATAATTATTGCACTGTATAGTGACTAGTTTTTAATAGCTATATAGTAAATAACGGTTACTACAGTAACAGAGAATGAGATATTTTAATAAATGCATCCATGGAAGCTAGAGACCCACAGACAGGATAAAACTATGCACATGTATCTTCCCAGATGAAACCCTCATACCTGAAAATAACATCTGCTAAAGGAAAGCAGGAGACTAGTGAGTGACAATGATCCAAGCAAAATGTGTTGTTGCTGTTGCTGAATGTGTCCCAAAAGCCTCAGCACCAAAACTAAATTAGATGAGCAAGACCGCAAAAATTATCCAGCTCCTGCACAGCAACAGAAACCATCTGTAATAGTCAATACAGTGTTAAGCCTTGTGAACTATAACTCCACTTAAGCCCTTTTGTGTGTGTGTGAAACTTATAAGGTAGTAGGTTTCCATATCTATTTTTTTCCATATTTCTCCCCTTCCCTTTCCTCCCTCCAGCTGCTCCCAGCTGCTCTTCCTGGGACCCATGCCCTCTCACTTTGAAGGTGATAGCCGCTTTTTCTTTGATCATTATTGATACATACATATGTATGTATGTATATACATATATATGTGTGTATATATGCACATGTATATGCACAAATACATATAGTTGCAACCTACTGGGTGTGTTTCTGTTGCTGTTTGTATATTTTTTTCAAGGTAGAATGCCCTGTATTGGACAACCAATTAGTTCTTTCAACCATGGGAAAGAACTCCTTCTTCCAGCAGTCATTAGTTGCCTGTAATTCTTTGTCTAGTGATAAGACCCAGTCAGTTTTCTCGCCTTCCATGTTAACATGTTCATTGATGTCATCACTGTAAAAAGGATGTTTCTCTACAAGGTATGGGAAACAACTAGGAGAGGGAGGCAAAAGTAACAGTTTAGGGCTGCTTTGCTCCATCTGACTGCAACCCTCAGAAGTTAAGGAGAAAGGAATTGGCCATTTAGGAATGCCCTACAATGAGAGGCTGGAGAGAGGAACAGTCATTAGGATTACAAGGAGGAGAGTTGGGGTGAATGGGAGACATTAAAGTCATACGTGTACTGTGAGTGGATGGTGGGGAGAGAGGAGTGGTAGGGGAGGGACTGGAAGGAGAGGAGAGGAAACTGCAGTTGGGATGTAGTAAATAAATAAATACACACACACACACACATATATATGTATGTATATATATATATATATATATATATATATATATATATATATCTTGGCATTTTCCATTGAAAAAGCATAAAGCTTAAATTTAAAAGGATGCTGTGGCATATTCAGGGAGACAGAGACCAACATCAAGACTACTGTGCTTATGGAAACAAAACGCAAAGGCTCAGTTCAATATAACAGCATTGTGGTCAGATATATGTTTTCTTTCAAGAAATATTCTTTATTTCAGGAGTATAGGACAGTAGAGAATTTAATGTGATACCAAGATTTTATAGCATGAAACTCTCGTTGAACTGAAGAGGATACATTTAAAGGTTGAGCAATATCTATGGGAAAGTTTGGCAGCTGACTTCAAGTTGAACAGGAATGTTTATACATGGTTGTCATATTAAATATCTAAATCAGGTGAGAAAAGTATACAACCATATAGTGGACAATACTACTAAAACAGAGTAAAGGTATATTAGTAAGCTTATAGGTGACAGAATTATTTTTCTCACACAAGATTCGTAGATTATTTTCCCATGTGCATTTTCATTAACTGCTACTTAGTATAGAAATATTGCTATCTTTGTAATTCTTAAAACTATATAGACAGGTACCATATAGCAATATAATTTTATATGTATATATATACACTATTTGTATATATTACGTTTATATATGCCTTCATATAGACATTGCCAAACACTATAATTACATAACAATCAATTTTTAAAAGTTAAATTTTAAAATGTTTTAGAAAGTCTAAAATTTAATTTAAATATTATTTAATAATTTATTTTTAAAAGTTTTCATATATGAATACTACATTCATATCATTTTTAGTTCTTTATCTTCTTTCTCCAACTCATTCCTGATCTTCCCTATAGTCTCCTTCAAATTAATTCTGTTCTATGATTATTCTAAATATAAATAATATAATAATAAAAAATAATCTATTCTATAATTATTATCACACATATATAATAGCACATATTTATGCTTTTGTAGATAATACATACAAATGTGTGTGTGTATGTGTGTGTGTGAGTGTGTGTGTATTTTGCATCAATCTCCTACAAGATTAAAACATTAATCTTGGAGAGAGCTCATAAAAACATCCAATGTTCAGGAGGAGGGAAATCATTCTATCCTTTAGGTAAGCTCTTTGTGGTAAGGAAGCAAACAACTCAATGACCTCAAAATATATAGAGAGCCTCTGGTTGCTGCAAAATGCAAAAGTTTATTCAATGAAGCATGAGAACAATATTTATCTGTGGGTCTAAGTAGAAGTATTTAGAATACAGTTAGGAACTTATAGTTTGGGAAAATGGTTGTAGCACATTTTCCCCTAGAGTGTATGATTTCTCTAGTCATTGGTAGTTGACTAGGTTTACTGTATCAGGTATGAGTTACCTCCTATCGAATGGGTCTTCAGTTCAATTAGACAGCTGTTGGCTACCACTTTGGTAAAAGTATCACTATGGCATCATTGATATTTTGGTTGCCCAATCAATGACTTTAGAGCTGGATGAGACTATTGATTGTTTTTCTTCCTTGGAAACTTGCATGGTACCTTCTGATACTATGGGATCTAGGCTTCACTGGGGAAGCTCCTAAGTGAGTTCCAGTTTGCTCTGACCAAGTCTTATGGCAAAAGTGAGTGCTGTATTCAGCAATTAGGTCTTACTTTCAAGTTCTGAGAGGCAAGTATGGCCAAGGGCAAGAGCCCTTATTGTTACAGCAGTTTCTTTGTCTCCCCTTAAGAACAAGTCAAAGGGAGGCTTTTCATGCCTAATACAGGAGACTTTGAATAATCTATGGCACTTGGGGGGTTCATTATCCACTTGTGTGACAAAAATCTAAATATATACATTATATATGCCTGTGTGTGTACAGTAAACACACATATATAATTTTACTATGGTTTAATAATATATATGTGTGTTAGAATAAATATATAATATTAATATGTATTGGTGTATAGAAAGGCAACTGATTTTGTAAAGGGATTCAAAGAGGAAAATAAAAGTCATATTACCTCTATTGGTAGATGATATCATAGGATACATAAAGCCCCAAAGATGCTAGCAGAAAACCTCTAGAAACAGTTAATACTTTTAGCAAAGTGACAGCATACAAAATCAACTTTAAAATTAATGTTTCTATTTATCAATAGCAAGCATGCTGAAGATAAACATTTGGAAACACATCCACAATACCTTTCAAATAAATATCTAGGAATATGCCTAACTGAGAAGGTGAATGATCCCTATAATGAAAAATTAAAACCTCTGAAGAAAAAGATTAAGAAAGACACTAGAAGATTAAAAAGGCATCCCATTCTCATGGATTTGTAGGACTAATGTTGTAAAAATGAGCAGCCTACAAAAGCAATTTACCGATTCACTATTCTTGATCATAATTCCCATGACATTCCTGACAGAAATAGAAATTTTGTACTTTAAAAATTGAGACTGATGAGTCTGTTCCATGTCTTGTAGATGTAGCAGGATTTTGATCTCAAAATCCATCACGATTTCTAAAGGTTTAATTTTCTAGATAGCTATTTTTTTAATGTAAATGAGATTCGTATTACAGTCTCACAGCTGTGACGCTATCTGCAATTTTCTAACAATTTTACATTATTAACAGTCTTAGTTACAGAGCACGCAGATTTTTCAAAGTGATGGAAACATAAAAAAACATCACATGCAAGAATCAGGAGGAGAGATTTTGCCAATAAAGGCCCTGGACTTCTGGCTCTGGATCCTGTATCCCAAAAACCACAAGAAACAAAACCTAAAATGACAGAGAGAAGATGCATTTACTACAGTTTTGGTGAGAATGAGTAGTTTTAGTCCACTTCCATCTTTCCTATAACAACACAGCAATGTACAGAACTGAGCTGAAGCTAAGAAATGTAAATAGACAGACAAATTAGCCTAGATGGTCCAATGAGTTGAGCTGAGAATTAAGTCCCAAGTGTCACATATCTGGTTTGGGTATCACTTGTGGCACTCGACTATTTCAGGAGTCGGGACTTGGGGTACTAGAATTAGAAGCTGTCTCTGTTCTCACTGTATTATTTCCTGTTGAGGTAGAATTGAAAATTATAATTTAGAAGGTCCTAACCTCCAATAACCTCTTTACAATCTCCTTTTCCACTTATAGATCTGGCACTCAAGGATTTTCTCTCATAGTAGTCACTCAATGTATGTTTGTATTTAATAAAAATGAAATGTAAAAATTATCAGTAATTTCATTTGAACCTCCTCTTTTTCTGATAAATATACTATCTGAAAAAATAAATCTATTAGCCCATAGTAAAAGTTGCCCATTTTAACTGTCTGTGTAGTGGTTTGAAAGAGAATGTCTCTGATAACCTCAGATATTTGAACATCCGGTACCCAGTTGGTGACGCTGTTTGAGGAACTTGAGGATGAACAGCCCTGGAGCTGGGCTGTGAGACAAAAGCCTAGTTCTGCTTCCAGTTCACTCTCACTGCACTGTTTCTGCGCTTGGGCACGTGAGCATTCAACTTCCTGTTCTGACTGCCATGCCTTTCTGCTGCCATCCTTCCTCGTTGTGATGGACACTTCTTCCTCTGGAATTGTAGCCCAAATAAACCCTTCTTTCTTAGCTTGCCTTGGTTAGGGTGTTTCATCACAGCAGCAGGAGGTTAGCTAATACAATCTGTATATGAGTGAACATTGATAAGAAATATTAGCCAATGACCTGACAAAGTATCCTGTATGTTGCTCAGGATGGAAGCAATTACTATGTTGACAAAGAAATTCTAATAATCGCATTTAAGTATGGACTTGTATAAAACAATGGACAAAAAGAGGTTCAGTGTTCAAAGCAAGAAACTCAGATATAAATATAGTTTCTAGCCAGGCAGTGGTGGCACATGCCTTTCATCCCAGCACTTGGGAGGCAGAGGCAGGTGGATCTCTGTGAGTTCAAGACTACCCTGGTCTACCAGAGCTAGTTTCTAGGACAGGCTACAAAGTTGCAGAGAAACCCTGTTTCAGAAAAAAAAAAAAAAGCAAAAACAAAAATATAAGATTCCTATTTTGATCACCTACCATAAATTTCTATAATTTTTTAGATAAATTTGTTGTAAACAGCTTTGATTTAGTTAGTCTTCTTAGATATTTAAACATACACACATATAAAGTCACATATCAGTAACAGAAAGATGATCTTTAGGGAATATAATAAAATATCACTCTGGCAAAAAAAGCTGTAAATATATAATTTAACAGTCAATTTAGAATCATTTACAAATTTTGCAGAAAGTTTTAACCTCCTTGTCAATATTATCTATTGGTAACTGCTATCAAGGACAATAAAAAGCAATACAAATTAGAAACATATATCTTTTTATTATCCTTTTCTATTTCAAACTCCCAACAAAAGTAACAGTATCAATTATATACACATCTCCTTAACATTTAACTTCATAAAAGATGATTTAAAAGTTCTACTTTTCCATGAATGATTTGGAGATGTTATTCTGTCTCCTGGGAAACAATCAGCACAGGTTGTTTATTCTACAGTGAAAATTCACCAGGTTGTTGCCATGGATGATCTGTTTCAGACATGTTTCTCATTCTAGCCTGATTATCTGTATCTCATCTATGCTTGGAGAAAATTATTGGGTGGAGACACTGAGTCGTTATAAATGGAAAAATAAATATATACTATTGTCTTATTATTCCCAGCCTCAAGTTATATATGAAGTACTGACTTCCACACTTTCTGAGTCATGCAATGGTCTATAATAGAACCAGCTGTGACTTCAATCAACCAAAAAGACATTTAGTATTAATAGGCAGAGGAAAAAGCACAGAAACAAGTGAGAAATTATACTTAGTGCTTGTTTCATACAAAGAGGAAAAATTAAGCTTTATTCCATTTCAATGCCTGAAGATTTTTAAAAACACCTGCAGATAATGTAATAAATATTTTAACTATATCTGGCTATGTAGAAAATCTTCCTATACAATGAAAACAATTGGCTACTCTTGGTTCCTATGCATTGCTTTTGTCTGCTCTCTATCCTCTATCTCCACTGAATTGGAGTGTTAGTTAGATGAAACCTGGTCTATATGTCTGGCAGTAGTCTGCTGCAATTAGAGAACCTCAGTTCTATAGCTTAGACCTATGCAACCAGGCACTCTCAGTACTGTGCAGTGGTAAAAACAAAAACTATAACTTCTATCAAGGCCTCCTCTTAGAAGTCATATTTATATACTGTTTAAACAGCACCTTAGAAAATATTGTTTGTATCTATTGTATACATAATATACAACCAGGCACGTAAGAAATCTCAGTGAAGCTCACCTTCACTAGACTTGCTAATGCATTTGTATATGTCTATATTGGGAAGGCAGAGTTTAATTTCAGGCTAGCCTATGATGTACAGTAAGCTTAAAGCTAGCCTGATCTACATTGTGAGATTAAGTTTTAAGTTTTTTTTTTTTTGGACTTGTTAAACATTTATGTATATGTGTATTTATTTATGTGAGTATTGCCATATGTGTGTGGGTGACTGTAAAATGCATAAGCAAAGACTTTGGTTAGATCTGGAACTACTTAATGTAGTTGCTGGAAATGGAATTGGGTATCTCTGGGAAGGCAGCAAATTAATTGCTGAGTCATCTCTCCATTTCTCGAGCCCTAAGATCCTGGTGTGTGTGTGTGTGTGTGTGTGTGTGTGTGTGTGTGTGTGTGTGTGCAGCATACCCCTTTTTTCAATAGTCTAATAGATAAAGAGGGAAGGAAACATAAGTATTTCTTTAGAGCATATCTGTTCTTTCCAAACATGCAAAAGAAATAGTTTGCTTTAAAGCTAGAGTAATGTGATGATATTATCCTAATGACATATTGCTAAGCGCTAAGATCAGTACCTAATGTTAAACCTTCCTCAGAGAAGTTTTTTCTTGCAGTATATTTATCACAGACACACAGACATGGACAATGTGTGGAGAATCAGACACTTTCAAGTTCTCAGCTCTAAGTGAGTTGTCTTTATTAAATCTTGCCCTCAAGGCTAAGAAACATAGGGGAAAGAGGAGACCGAAGGCTTTTCAAGAGACAGAGGTGATGTGTGGCTCTATGGAAACAGCATCTTTCTGGCAAAGCAGAACTTGCACCCATATGAACCCACAGAGACTGTTACAGAATGTGAAAGTCCTACATAAATTCAAGCCAGACAAAATCCCAGCCTAGAAAAGGGAAAGTGGGCACAAAGTTTCACCTTTCACCAAACACCTACTTGTAATTGATGCCTGCTAGGAAAGGGAAAATTAGCTTTCTCCAGTGTGGTGGCACAGGGTAGGTCAGCCACACGCAGCTTCATGCTCAGGAGTGGCTGAACATTGCAAATCAGATTGTAAATTTCTGTACATTTTTGTTGTTCTCGTGGTTTGGTGGTTTTTGTCTTTTTGTGTTTTTTTTTGTTGTTGTTGTTTAAATTGGAAGTCTCTTTCTCTCTCGCTTTGTGTGTGTGTGTGAGAGAGAGAGAGAGAAAGAGAGAGAGTGTGTGTGTGTGTTTAGACAAAGAGAAACAGAACACATGAATTAGGTGGGTTTGTAATAGAATTTGGTTGGTCGTGGAGGAGGGGGAAAGAATATCGTCAAAATATATTGTATAAAAAAATTTTAAAGAAAAATCTCCTTTACAAAAAATAAAAACAAAACATATTATATCTTTTATTTTGACTTTACCTGTATTATATAAAAGATAAACCAAGTTTTATTTTATGCATGTGGGTGTTTTGCCGCATGAATATCAATGTACAACATTTAAGCAGTGCCCACATGCTTAAATGTCAGAAGAGGGCATCAGATCACCAGGAACTGAAGTTACAATGATTAGCCACTGTACATGCTGCCTGATTCCTCTGAAAGGGCAGTCAGTCTCTTAAGCACTGAGACATCTCTCCAGTTCCAGTAAACCAGCTTTTTATTTTAATAAATATGTTATGCCAGCTTGCTGTTTCAGATATCAAAGGCAACTTAAAAACTGCCACTTGTTGCACAATTGAGCATTCTTTGGGTATATACACAAAAGTGGTATTACTGGGTCTTGAGGAAGGTTGTTTCCTAATTTTCTGAGAAATCGCCACACTGATATCCAAAGGGATTGTATCAGCTTGCATTCCCATCAGCAATGCAGAAGTGTTTCCTGTACCTCACAACCTCTCCAGCATAAGTTGTCATCAGTGTTTTTGATCTTGGCCATTCTTAGAGGTGTAAGATGGAATATCGGAGTTGTTTTGATTTACATTTCTCTGATGACTAAGGATTTTGAACATTTCCTTAAGTGTTTTTCATCATTTTAGATTCCTCTGTTGAGAGTTCTCTCTTTAGGTTTGTACTCCTTTTTTTTTTTTAATTGGATCATGGGTTCTTTTGGTGACCAAATTCTTGAGTTCTTTGTATATTTTGGAGATCAGACCTCTGTCTGATATGGGGTTAGTGAAGATCTTTTCCCATTCTGTAGGTTGTCATTTTGTCTTGTTGACTGTGTCTTTTGCTTTACATAAGCTTTTCAGTTTAAGGAGGTCCCATTTATTAATTGTTTCTCTCAGTGTCTGTGCTGCTAGTGTTATATTTAGGAAGTGGTCTCCGGTGCCAGTGTGTTCAAGTGTACTTCCCACTTTCTCTTCTACAAGGTTCAGTGTGACTGGCTTTATGTTGAGGTCTTTGATCCATTTGGACTTCAATTTTGTGCATGGTGATAGATATGGGTCTAATTTCATTACATGTTGACATCCAGGTATGCCAGCACCATTTGTTGAATATGATATGTGCTCAACTATGTTCATAGCAGCTTTGTTCGTCATAGCCAGATCCTGAAAACAACCTAAATGCCCCTTGATTGAAGAACGTCTAAGGAAAATGCGGTATATTTACACAATGGAGTACTACACAGCAGAAAAAATAACATTTGAATTTTGCAGGAAAATGAATGGAGATTGAAAACATTATTTTGAGTGAGGTAACCCAGACACAGAAAGACAATTATCATATGTAATTGATATATCAGCCTACAAACCACAATTCCAGAGAATTTAGACAACACTGAGGACCCTAAGAGAGACTTACATAGATCTAATCTACATGGGAAGTAAAAAAAGACAAGCTCTCCTGAGTAAATTTGGAGCATGAGGACCTTGAGGAAGGGTTAAAGGGAGGAGGAGTGAGGCAGGGAAGAGAGCAGAGAAAAATGTAGAGCTCATTAAAAATTAATAAAAATAATATAAAATAAAAATTAAAAAACCTGCTTTTTGTATGTTTGCTATGTCTTCAGGAAAAATGATTATATTTTACAGTAGTGTGAGATTATGTTTAGAACTTTAGGAAAGGCAATGGCTGAATTTTGCACTGCTTGAAGGGATAGTACACTGACACACTGTTGTAATTTTTACTACTGATCAATTCTGTTGAGGAAAATTCAAGACAGTAAAATAGCTTCATGTATTTTATCTCAACTTTTGAGACTTTAAACCCATGTTTCTTCTTTTAGTGAGAATGTGATCAATGTGAGGCTACTAAGATCACACACATGGTAGCATAGATTAAAAGTGCTCTATGCGGATAATTTATTCCGTTATTACTGTGAGCTTAATGGATAAGCTGAAGAACTGGTCCAGGAATATTGTCACACTTGATTGGTACCAAGGACGAGTCACTAGCATTTGAGAGTCTCTAGCCTTCAATTTGAGGCCTGCAAAACAGTCAGGTGCTATTTTGGTGTCTGTTTATCCAGAACAAAAACTTCACCAATTATACCTAAATATCATGTTGCAGTTACTTGTACAGAATATTTAGAGTTGACAATAAAAGGATTTCTTTTTCTGTTTCTGAAAGGTTATATTTTCAGAATGAGACATAATTCAAAGCTATGCCTGAAAGTACAGTGGCACAAAACAACTGACCTAGCAGGAAAATCAGTCTGCCTTTGATATCAAAATCAATACACTAACCCCAAGTCTGCAATGTTATGTTGAAAACCCAAAGATCAAAGAGCGCAAAGAACTGCCTGTAAACACATTGTAATGCTTATTAAAACCTGTTAACCCAAACTTAGAAAGGATCTCTATACATGGCCTTGTGAGTTCTGAAGTTAAATAATTAGAGGGTCTTAAAAATCACAATTTTCTGATTTGTTTATTTTTCTTGTATTTTTATTATATGATTGTATGACTGTACAATTATATAACAAAACAAATGGAAAGACAAGGCAAACAGTTGGAAAACAGGGATGAACCTTTAAAAGTATTTATACTGGAGGCTGAGGGTATGGTTCAGGGGTTAAACTCTTGCCACACAAGCATGAAGTTCTAAGTTCAGCTTCTTAGCCCCTGGGTAAAATTCCAGATTTGGAGGTTGAAGCTTCTCCCAGCTTTAGAGATTAGAACAGGCAAGTCCTGAAGACTTGCTGACTAGCATCCTAGTTGAAAGAGTTCCGCATTTAAAGTTTCAAAAAAAATTCAATGGACAAGATGCTTTTCTAAGATCTCCGACCACATTAACCCTGGGTAGCATATAATACCAGGCATAATCTCTGTCCTGTTGAACAGGGCTTAAGTCAAATTAGACAGCTGTTGGTTACTGCCAAGATATAGGTGCTACGATTGCACCTTTAGGAGTATCTTGCCATATTGGATATTGTTATATTTCATGTATCACAGGTAGATAGGATTATTGATTGCTTCCCTCTTGGCAACTTGCATAGCAATTTCTGGTGCTATGAGAGCTAAAATGCAGGAGAGAGACTTGCTTTCGGATTAGATACAGTTTCATTCATCTGATTCCCGAGTCCTAAGGATGTCAGTTCTTCACCAATAGGGATTTTACCTTCAACACCCTAGAGGCAAACAAGGGCAACAGCAGTTGACTCTACTATGTTAGGGATTCTCTCAGACTACATGAAAAACAATTTAAGTATTGGTTTCTTCTGCAGAATACTGAGGTTTTTGTTAGGTATCCTGTGGCTCTTGGGTGGAACATTATCAGCCTAAGAGGCATAATTTCATTGTCCAATTCCCTCTTCATACCACCTGTATCCAGCTATTCACTTCTCAAGACGCCTCCTCTCACCATGGTGTCTATATTTCTTGGGTTTTATGGCTGCTCCAATTATATAATCACAGCTGAGGAAATGAAACTAGGAGCCATAGATGAGAGACAACATGCAGCATTCTCCTTTCTGGGTCTGGGTCACCTCACTCAAAGTGATGTTTTTGTAATTCTATTCAGGTATTTGAAATTTTTATAATTTCATTATTTCTTATAGATGAATAGTATTCTATTGTATAAAGAAACCACACTTGGATTATCTGTTCAATTATTGAAGGACACTAGGTTGTTTCCAATTAGGTACTTTAATTAGGTAGTGTCTGTAAAATAGGTCTTCCTGTCCAATGGGTGTGTACCAAGCAGTAGTATAGCTGAGTCATATGGTACACTTATATTTAGATATTGTGAATTCTCTACACTGATTGGTAGAGTGCCTACCCCAGTTTGCATTCCCAACAACAATGAATGTTCCTTTTCCCTTAATCCTCACCAGCTTTGTTGCCGGCTGTTTCTTTGATATTAGCCATTCTTTCTTGGGTGAGATGTTGTCATTTGAATTTGACTGCTTGATAAACACATTTTGTGGCGTTCTTAGCCGTTTTTCATTAGTTCTGTTGTGAATTCTCTGTTTATATTCTCTAGCCCAATTTTTTAATTGGGTCATTTGTTCCCTTGAATCTGTTTTTTGAATGCTTTGTGTATTATGAATAGTTATCCCCCATCAGGCACACAGACAGCAAAGATTCTTCTTTACTAGATTGTTTGCTTTCTTAACTGTATAGAAGTTTTCAGTTTTATGAAGTCATATTTGTCCATTGTTGGGCTTAATTCCTGGATAATTAGAGTTCTATTCAGAAGCTATTTACATCTATATCTTGTAGGGTAGTAATTATGATTGCTTCTAGCAAAACTCATTTCAGATTGAGGTCTTTGAATTGAGGTCTTCACTTGCAGTGACTATTTGTACAGCTATAGATGCAGGTCTAATTTCATTATTCTGTGTGTGGGCATCCAGTTTCCTCAGCCCCATTATTGAAGATGCTTCCCTAGGAACAATGCTTGTTTTTGGTCTCTGTCAAAATTCTGTTTTATTGCAATGGTATAAAAATACGTTGATTCTTGTGCCATGTCACACTGTTGATTTTCTTGTCTTTAAGGCTGTTATGAATGAAAGTGTGCCCATGATCTCTTACTCATCATGCTTGCTGGTGGTTTATGGAAAGGCTACTGAGTTTTGCAAGTTGATTTTGAATACCGCCACTTTGTTAAAGTTGTTAAATTTCTAGACGTTTTCTGGTGGAATTTGGGGGACATCATATGAGCAATATTATATGATCTGCAAATAAATTGAGTTCTTATTTTCAGATTTATATTCCCTTAATTTCCTTTTTTTCTTATTGCTTTGCTCACTGTGTTGGAAAGGAGTAGGATATGGGTATCGGTGTCTTATACTTGATTTTAATTGGATTTCTGAGGGATTTTCTCCTTTTAAGATAATGTTGACTGTGGATTTATTATATGTAGCCTGTCTGTGTTGAGGTTGAAGGTAGGAAAAAGAAGGGGTAATGTAGCTATATTTTAGTTTAAAGATAATTACCAGACTAATAAGGAAATATTTATACATTTGCATGTAAGTTACAGCAATGGCTTCTTTCAAGCTGCTCTCTCCCTCATTACCTTTAGATAATTGCTTAAGTATTAAAAACCTGAAAACTCAAAGACATTTTTAGTTCTATGCATGGTAATTGTGAAATCCTAATATTTTGCAATTTTTACGAGGCAAAATATTCTTTACATGTTTTTGCATTCCAAAACCATTGCTATCAGTTTAACAAAACTTAAAATAACAAACTGGCATATGTTCATCAGAGTCTCAACAGACATTAATAAGATGCAGAAGAATGAAAATACCAGATGTGCGCACGTATTAAAGCAGCAACTCGGAGATGCCAAAGTGCTAGCGCAGGGACTATAAGGGTCTGTTTACGAACTTATCACCAAAGGGAATAAAGTCTTGGAAAATAAGCAAAATTCAAAATACTGTAGTGACAAGGAGATAGGCTTATGTCTGAGCAAGCATTTGCTCATTCTCCTGTTTCAATTTTATTCTGCTGGCATTACGTCATTGCCGAATACATGACAGGATTCTGTAGAGAGCACTTGCGAAATTCTGGTGACTTGGGATTAGGCGGCAGATGAGACAACCTTTTCTATTTACAAACACTTATTTTCTTGTATTCAGATTTATTCATAGTTACCCTCTACCAAGTTTAGTTGAAGAACATATTTTAGAATTCAGTGAAAATAGTTTTGTTCTGTATATTAAGGAAAATGGAAAAGTTTAAACTTATATTCTGTAAACTCCCCTTACCAATAACTCCCTTATCTTGAAAATTCCATTCTAAATGTTTTTATAATCTGAAATGAGGCAGGGCAAAGCAGCAGTTCTCAATTTGTGGGTCGCACGCCCTTTGGAAATCTAATGACACTTTTACAAGTGTTGCATATTAGATATTTATGAGTCATAACTGCATAAAATTACAGTTATGCAGTAGCAAAAAATAACTTTATGATTAGAGATCACCACAACATGAGGAACTGTATAAATGGGTTGCAGCATTAGGAAGTTGAGAACCACTGTATTAGTTAGACACGCACATTCACACACTTATACACACATAATTTTTACCTACAGAAATATAATTCTATTTTATTGATGTTCCATACTCACCTTCGAATTTGATATGTTATGAATATCAATAATTATTGCCTGGCAAAAATGTGGAAGTGCTGTGTGCTGAACAATATGGAAGAAGCGAAACATAGCTTGTATTTAACTTCCAAGTAAAGAACTATGTCACAGAGACTCTTAATGTCTGAAACTTTTGGGGAAAAACACTCATCTCCACTTTAAGGTTATTTTAGTGTGACCAGATGGGTGCCTAACTCAGCTATCATCAGAGAAGCATCATCCAGCAACTGACGGAAACAAATGCAGACCCATAGTCAAACATTAGGTGGAGTTCGGGGAATCCTGCAGAAGAGGTGGAGAAAGGATTGTAGGAGCCAGAGGAGTCAAGGACACCACAGGAAAACTCACAGAATCAACACATCTGGGGTCAACAGGACTCACAGAGATTGAACTGACAACCAGGGAGTCTGCAAGGGACTGCTCTAGGCACTGTGCACATATGTGACAGTTGTGTTGCTTGGTTCTCTTGTGGGACTCTTGACAGTGGGAACAGGACTGTCTCTGATTCTTTGACTAGCTTTTGAGACCCTGCTCCCCATACTGGGTCACCTTAACCACTCTTAATACATTGGGAGGGGCTTAGTCTTACTACAACTTAGTATGCTAAGAATCAGGAGAGTGGATTACAGGGTGAAGAAAGAGGGGAGACTTCCCAATTGTATTGAGAATTGTTTTATTGACAAAGCCTATCCTGCACCCAAATTTACTGTTAATCTGTTAGCAGAACCTGCCTCACATTCCAAACTATCTAGAGAACTAGGTGTGTCAACTCGTGACTTCCTGACCAAGGAATCGTGACCTAACCGATAATAACCTCTTGGCCTACGTGACCGGCGTGGACCACGTAGCAAGATCCCGTGCCCCAGCCCCCCAAGCTCCTCATCCAGGGGCTATATAAGCTGCAACCATGACTCTAATAAACGGAGGCTTCGACAAAAAAAAAAAAAAAAGAAAGAGGGGAGAGAAGGGGAAGAAACTGGGAGGAGAGGAGGGAGGAAAATCTGTAGCCAGGATGTAAAATAAATAAATAAATTGATCAATTAATTTTTAAACAAGTTATTTTTGTGTAGTATTAATGTTACAGGTAAGGGTTAACTGCACATTACTACCACAAAAACGCACAGAATAAGATTCGTTTTGTGTATAGCTTGAATGCAAATGACAAAATTCCCTGTTGGAGATGAAATTTCCATTTTCCAGAACTCCTCTGTCTTAGTTTGCTTTCCATCCCTGTGATAAACACTATGACCAAAAACAGCTTCAGGAGGAATGGTTGCATTTCATCTTAAAGCTTACAGTCTATCATCAAGGTAGGTGGTGGTGGCACACGCCTTTAATCCCAGCACTTGGGAGGCAGAGGCAGGCAGATCTCTGTGAGTTCGAGACCAGCCTGGTCTACAAGAGCTAGTTCCAGGACAGGCTCCAAAACCACAGAGAAACCCTGTCTCAAAAAAACCAAAAAAAAAAAAAAAAAAACAGTCCATCATCAAAGAAAGTCAGGGCAAGAAGTCAAGGAAGGAATCTGGAGGCAGAAAGTGAAGTTAAGGCCCTGGGGGAATGCTATCTGGCAGACTTTCCCTGGCTTACTCACCCTGCCTTCTTATACAACCTGGGATCACCTGCCCAGGGCTGGCACAGTCCAGAGTAGGCTAGGCCTTCCCGCATCAATCATAAATTAAGAAAATTCCTCCCAGACATGCGGATAATCCAACCTGATGGAGGCAATTCCACCACTGATAATTTCCTCTTCCCAAATGCTTCTATTTTATGACAATTGCACAGAAAAAAATCTTTGTTTTAATATAAAACAAAATTTTGTATATATGTACCACTATCATCACTACCAACCCCATTAATGCTACCACCACTGTTTCAGGAAAATAGTGTTTAAAGTCAGTAATGTCAAGATATGAATTTTATCTTGTTGTTCATCCATGTTTTAAACTTCTTACTGTTTTTAAAAGAAGACCCGCATGAAGTAGACTTTAATTACAATGGAAATAAAAGAAAATTCCAGTTATTTTATCAGTAAAATAATGACAGCATAGATAGTAAAGGACCTCTTCAGTGAATTTTGTGGGAATTAATGGCCTGTTGAATTTTGTTAAGTTGCAGTTAATAAATTCTCTCACATTTGATATAGCAAAGTATACAGACAGATGGGTGGAGGGCTCAAGGTAGTTGTCCTTTAAATATTTTTCCTAATTAATTTCTTTATTCTGTAATTGTTTCTTGATGTGATATTAAATACTATTTTAAGTAACATTTATTAATGGTGTTTTAGAGTTGAGACTCACAGATGAAAAATCCCTGCATCCCTTTTATAGGGAGAATAATAGAGAGAATGTTACATAGGTAAATCAGGTCCCTCTCTTCCCAAGTCATCGCCAATATTTGTTATCATATTTCTTGATTGTCATTCTAACTAGAAAGAAGTGGTATACTAAAGTAGCTTAAATTTGAATTACCTTTATGACTACGAATGCTGAACACTTTTAAAAATCATCATTAGCCATTGTATTTCTTCTTTTGAAAACTGCTCATTTCATTGCCTTTTTATTGATCAGCACTTTTGTTTCAATGGCCTTAATCTTGTAGTTTTGTAATCTGGCTCTTGGCCCCTGTGTGAACAGAGCTGATAAAAAGTTTTATCCCATTCTATGTAGACCAGACTGGATTTTAAGTCTCAGTCACTTACTTTGGCTTCCAAAGTTAAGGACTTACAGTTGCCAGAAAGAACTTATCAGAAGAAAAGATATTAGCATTAAATCTTTTAAAATAGATATAAAATCTTGATCGCTGATTGATGGAAGAGGGCCCAGCCCACTGTGGGCAATTCCATCCCTGAGCAGGTGGGCCTGGCCTATATAGGAAAAGTAGCTGAGTCAGTTAGACTAAGCAATCCAGAAAGCAGCCATCCTTCTCCGTTTCTGGCTCCTGTCTCCAGGCTTCTGCCTTGAGTTCTTGCCTTTGTTTGCTGTGATAATGGATCATAAACCAAAAGAACTCTTTCTTCCCCAAATTGGTTTTGGTCACGGTGTTTATCCCAGCAATGGAAAGCAGACCAGAGCACGTAGTAAAGTCAGAGTGGTAATGACCTTTAACTTTGTCATCATGTAACGGGGTGTACCAAGAAACCACGGACAGAGCTGGCGATGTTCTTTATTGGAATGTCTGGAATGGAGTCATCTTTATATAGAGAAGAACACTTTGTAAAAATCTATTGAGCTATGATTACATATCTCTGGAAGCTGTAGGCTTATGAGATTTCTCCGTATTAAAAATACTGCTTTTATAGAACACAAAAATAAAAAAGGATATTATTTGGTATTTTGTTAAGTTAATCATGAAATTAAAAAATTCAGCAGTTGTTCACACTGATTACAGTTGAAGGATATTTTGTTAATTTTATATTTAACCTTTTTCTAATGTATTCCAAAGATCATGCTTTGAAGGAATTAAGTAAACAACCAAAATTTCAACAATTTAACTCAGTCAGCTATAAAATATTGGCAAGAGTTGTGGAAATGATGGGTTCAAACACTCAAAATGAAAGACTATTGAAGCAGTTAGGTATTCATGCTGAGTGTATTTACAAGTCAACTGATAGCAAATGGACAATTTTGTTTCAAAGTGGAAACAGGCTTTTCACAGTAATTCTTTTTGATTTTTCCTATTATTTTACACAAAGCATGGTAACTGTCAAAGCAAGGTAACTGTCAATAAGTTGTGGGAGTTTATGGCAAATTAGAGTAATTATTAGAGTTGCCCAACTCAGAAACATGGCAGTAAATCTCAATTAAACCTTACAGTTAACTCAGTCAACAATTCCTGTGCATCTGCTTCTAATCTGCCTCAATCATCAAAAGTTCTTTCTTGTACATTTTATCAATAACTATATTCATCTTTTTCTCAGTTTGTGCACAATGCCTAAACTACTCTTCCTTTATATGGCATCCAATTCACACATTCTTTTCATAATACAGCTTATTGTAGCTGAAAATATTGTATGCTTGTGAGGATTCTGGGAAGATGCGGGTCTATCAGCAGTAATCTGTCTACCTACCTCAGCACAACTGCACAGACAGAAACTGATTGATGGAATATAATATAATAGTAATAATAAAACCTTGATTTTTGCATGGTAGGATTATTCAAATACCATAAACATTTTTTAGAACAAGCAAATAAACAAAAAGCTCAGTACATGCCAGTATCCTTGGTAGCTATTGATTTAAGAATAATGAGGAAATATTGGTGACTGGTTGCTTCCTGGAGAGGGAGAATTGGCTTCGTTAATGACACAGTTTCTCGTAGGTTGATGTCACTCCCATCAATGGCCACACACCTAAAATATATAAGCAGCTCTTTGAAAGCCGGTGAGTGGTGGTTTTTTTTTTTTTTCTTTCTTTTTAAAAAGAGGACTCAAAGTTTGGGTGGATATGGGATGGAGGGTAGTTCTGGAGGAATTTGGAGGGGGAGTTATTATGATCAAAATACAATGAGTGAAATCCTCAAAAAATCATAAAATAATTTTAGCATGTGAAAGAGCGAGAGTGCCAGAAAACGTGATTAATTCTGGAGTAACTTTGGACAATTTAAAATTATAACCACACCTTAAACAACTTATGCTTCCCTTGTATCAAGGGCAGCTTAGAATATGATGTATTGATTTAGAAGTCCTTAAAATTGGATTTCTGATTAAGTGCACAGTTAATTCATCTATTCAGGACTGCTGGCCTATTAATCACATTTGGTATTAAATGCATAGTCCCAGTTTGAATAAGAGGGATTGCTGTATGATGACATAATTTCTATTGAATAATTAATTTGAAACTATTTGTACTGAGTTCCTTGATGAAAAAACGCCTGATTTGGGTCCACCTGCATTTTTCAATTTAGGAGATTGATCGACCAAAAGAAAGAGAATTAATCTCTCCCACAAAAATAGTCATCTGTATTGAAATGTGTAACTCCGGTCTTTGAAACAAATACATATCAGAGCAACAGTCATCTTCTGAATGGATCCATTTCATTGAAGTTTTTTGTCTTTATAGCTCTAAGCCGGTTATATTATTTATTACTTATTAAAATTATTCTGAGTTAGAAGCCTATGCTTGTTTAGTAAAAAATGAATATTAAACACAAATGGTTGAATTCCATCATACACTATCAGTTTGCCAAGGCTACCATGACAAAATAGCCTTCCATCTGCACTCAGGGTACAGGGCTCAGATGTAGCTTTCTCTTCTTATTAGGATGTCAGTCTTCTGGGATTAGACCCAAGCAAGGGTGATGACGTTAATTTCCATTGCAATCTCCAACTGTCGTCACGTTTAGGGCTTGTTGTCTTCAAAATATTAATTTGAGAGAAATGCAGTTCCTAAGAACGACAGGTAGATAATTCAGCTTCTCATCCCTGACTCATACTCAGAAAGATACTTTTCAGTAACATAGTTTATCATAGTTCCTGACAGCTTCCCTGATAACGGGGTTGTCTTCTCTTTTTCCACGATGCTCCTTTGCGCTTTATGGTTCTGGTATTGTCAGACAGCGATAATATATGAACGCCTTTCTTTGTTTACTACTTCTGTAAACTTTGTCATTCTGCTCCTCTTTTTCTTCTTTTTCTTAGCATTATCCGTGTCTGGTTGCCTGTAATTAGCTTCTCGCTGCAACTCCTTCAGCATTTTCAGCATCTTCGTTTTCACCTAAGGAGGATTCTGGGAGAAGCGCATGGTAGGATTTGGGTAGGATATGATCAAGATACATTGTATAGATATGTGAAGTTGTTAATGCATATCTTTAAAAATATTTTTATGAATATTTTTAAAGATAAGTGGTAACGGATGATTTCAAAGAAATCACTTCTCCTTGACACAGCAGGGTAACTGCACACATGAACTCAGAGCAATTGAGACAGCATGCATAAGACCAAGCCAAACCAAATCCCATCACAGAAATAAAACTTGGGCATAATACATGTTCCTAGTCAGGAGGGTATTGGCAATTGTTAATGATAAAATACAGTATTCTATGAGTGTAGAACCTAATAACTCAACTACATTCCAATATAAAATCACACAGTCACGAATATTTTGGCAGTACAAAGTGGTCTTGATGGGTTTAAAAAAGAAGAACAGAAAAGCACACATAGATGTGTGGATCTGGGAACAGTTGAAGGAAGGGGGAACATGATCACATATTCTGTGTGAAACACACAAGGCTCTAAAACGAATTTTAGTTTGAAAATGGTGTGGAAATATAGCTTAGTGATTGAAAGCTTTCCTGACCTCCATGAGGCCCTGGGTTCAATTCACAGTACCTAAAAGTAATAAAAAGGAAGATGAAGATGGAAGGGAAAATGCCTTGCTTTAATTCTTCCTTACCTACAAGAATATATCCTTCCTACCTTGTGATCCAAGCAACCACAATTCACTGGCCAATTGTTTCTGAGAGCATGGTAGTCTTTCTTTACTGACACTTGGCTGAGGAAAGAGTGCCAGGTCAAACACAGAAAGAATGAAAATGACAGCCAGAAAGTAGCTATCCTTATTTTGCTCTTTTTTTCTTGTAACTTTTCATCTTATTGGATTGATCCACTTCCTGCTAAGTTTCTGCCTCAGGTTTTATTAAACTTATATGTGTCCTTGTAACAAATTCCACCTTCAGCAGCAGTTTAAAAATGCACAAGAGGAACAGGAACAGACATTCGTTATTTGCTCCAGAGATCACAGTAAAGGCCAAATGACGAGTTTCTTTGCTCCAGAGAGATAGGTATTAAAATATTTAGATTTTTTCCCTAGGCAAATAAAACTTTTAAACAACAGAATAGGTGACCTCGTAAGGTTTTCCTGCCGCTATCTGTGTTTAACAAGAGGCTAAGTCGCCTGGTGACAGTGAAGGCCAGAGGATTTTTCTTTTGTTTTATTTTGAAAGGATAGGATGGATATATAAATGAAAGCTTCCTTTTCCACATAAAAACTGATGGAAAATCCTTATGAATGGAAAAGATATTTGCTGTAATTTTTTGTGACAATGTTGGTGATGAGTCAAATATCATAAATAATAAAAATATAAGTATTTTCAGAAAATCAAAAGGACAATATTTGATGAGCTTATTTTTGTAATGGACCTTTATGGTTAAGATTGCATAATCACATAGCATAGGGAGTCATACAGCTCCACATTAATAAATAGAAGAGAAACTTAAGGGGGAATGTACAGAAAGCATACTGAACTCTAAGTATGCATGAAGATAATTCTAGGAATCATTATTGCTGATAAAGGATGTTCAATGAAAAATAGCATTCCTAGATTTCTCTTTTGTGAGAAAATGAGCAATCTTAGAAATGTCTTAAAGCTGTTGAAAATAATTAAGCGATTCAGTTACAAATATTTACTGATAAGAAATGCTGGATATCGATCTTACTCTTTAATAGGCATTGTAGAAAAACATTTCAATTATTTATCATAATCTCCCAAATAGGAATCCAAGTTTTCCAGCCCCAAAAATAAATTCTCAAAAAAAGTTAACTTTCTTTAGTAATAGCATCTAGGCATAACATGAATTGATAACCAGGTCAAATAATGCCAAATTAAGTAAAGCTTGACTGCTCCAACCAATGAGCAAATAGATTGAAATTAAAAATCATTATTTACCCCTCATTACACAGTTCATTATGATTTTGGTAGAAGAGATGTCTGACTGATAGACATTAAGCAAACAAGACTCTTTAGCCAGCAGCCTTTTCAGGCCTTAAGGTCATGAAGGTTAGCTAGATGTTCAGTGTTGGCTTAACGAGTGAATAGAGAAATTGTGAAATAGGTTACATGCTTCAGTTTCTTTGGCCACATTTCTACCTCCTAAGAGTGGGAGTTTGGGAATGTCATCTGTATGCTCAGCTTGCCCTCTCCAACTAGTTAATCGAACATTTCATGTCCTGGCCATTCATTATAGCCACTTACATGAATTGTGATATAAGCAGTCAGGCTTTATTGTTTTCATTTTTAAAAATAAGAGAGAGAAAGAGAAGCAATTATTTGGTCTGGTACACAGAAAATTAAGTGGATGCACTCAGCAAATGAGCCTTTTCAAAAACCAGACGAGAATATCAATCTTTCATGACTCTTACAGAATCAGACTGTTATCGTTTGGTTCAAAAATACCCTCCAAAGACGCATGTGCTGAAAACTTCATCTTCAGCTGATTGTATCACCAGAATCTGATGAAACCATTAGGAGATGAAGCTTACAGAAAGGAAGCTGAATCATTCAGAACATCCTTCATGGGGGATAATGGGATTTTAGTCCCTTCATATCTCTTTTATTTTTTCAGCCATTAGACCCACAAAACATGCTCAGGTAAGCTCAGTTTTAAACCTTTGTAACAGTGAATTCAAATATTATTTCCTTTTGAACTGATTAACGTTGGTACCTTGTCCAGTAGTCGAATGTTGACTGAGAGTGAATTCAAAACTGGAACTCAGGTTTTTGTTGTAACTGTATCTAATCATAGGGTTCAGAAATCTTTGGAATTGGTTCATAGGAGGAGCATGAAAGAGGTAGACAGGACTACTTGCCTAGGAGTGGTAGTGTCCACAATAGACTTGGTCCTTTTGCATCAATCATCAATCATGAAAGACACCCATAGATTTGCCCACAGGCCAATCTGATGAAGGCTTTGAAATTCTCCCTTCTTTCCAGATTACCCTTCCCTTCTTTCTAGATTACCCTAGTATGTGTCAGGTTGACAAACTTAACTAGCAAAATCATTACCAAAAATACTTCTGGAAACTGACAATACTCCCAGAGAAGCATTATTTTAGTGCTATTTATTTAAAGTCCAAATTAGGACTGCATATTGGTAGCACTTTTCCATTTTTAGTTAAGTGTCTTTAAATTATTCATACACTTTCCCTGGTGAGTTTAGCATAAGAATTAAGTTGAAAGAAATTAGCCAACAAACTCTAAGCAGAGATATATTCATTATTAAATCATTTATAACTTGAAAAAACTGAAACTAAAAACATTTGCCAAGTGAAAAATATGATGAAACAAATACAAATCCTATGGAATAATATACAAACAACCACATTATAAATGAATAAATCTTAATAAGACCTATGCAGTTTCTGAATAGAAATTATATAATAAGTTGTTCTGTTGAGACAAGATAATAAATGTGATGGTTTGGGTTAATTGTTAATTTGACAGAATCTAGACTCCCATGGGAGATGGACTTCTGACCATAAACATATCATATTATTATAATTACATTAATTAGGATTGGAAGACCTACCCATTCATTGTTTGGGATCCTATATTGAATAAACAAAGAAAGGAAATTCGAGACCAACATTTATTCATTGTGTGTTTGAGACGGTAGATGTGAAATTGTGTGACCTGTTGCCTCCTTGAACTGAGCCATAACAATCCAGTTACTCTCAAGTTTCTCTTATCAGAATATTGTATCACAGAAACGTGGAAAGAAACTAGGAAAGTGTTATAAGGAGTGGGTTTGCTGTTGTGGTAAATCTGAGAATGCGGATCTTAGCCCTGATGGCCATTCTTGTGAGCATATGAAAGGCAAAAGTTCTGAGAGAAAGAAGGAAAATGGAAATCTGGCTCATGATATTTCTAAATGTATTCCCAGAGTTAAATGCTTGTTCAAACCTTTTCCTCTCCCCCCCCCCCCCCCCGTTCCTGGAAATATTCTTCCCATTCCAAGAAGTTCTGTGATAAACTAGTATAAATTTGTTTCCAACCCATAACAGCATCCATTCATAAGAATTCTGTGAGTTCCAAGCATTACGTCTAAATGTGTAACAATCTCTATTAAAACCATCTCTATTTTCTTTCTGTATTTGGAAACAAGAGTAGTATAAATTAAAATATTAGTTAAATGAATAAGTTTTTTAAAATAAGAAAGCATGCTGTATCTTATTCTTGTTAGAAATATTTATCAGAAACACTAAGCTATGACTGTTATTTCCTTGGAGAAACTGATAGAACACTGAAAATCAAGGCAACAAAAATGAGCTCCTAAGTTTCAGAGCTATAATTCACAAAGTTCTTTTTCTTACTTAAGTTATCTTATGTCTTTAACCCAAGAATTTGGATGACTTCTTTATTATTTAGCTAATGCTATGTTTGTAAATTGTTTTAAGTTAGACCTAATGCTTGGGACTCATAGAAACTTAAGTGTGTTATATTCATCTGGTGTAGGAGTGCCTTCTTTATGTGTGTTGCTTTCATTGGTTAATGAATAAAGAAACTGCCTTGGCCTAGTTGATAGGGCAGAACTTAGATAGGTGGGAAAGACAGAACTCAATGCTGGGAGGAAGAAAGCAGAATCAGGAAGACACCATGGATCCTTCACCTGAGACAGACACCAGTTAGAATCTTTTATGGTAAGCCACAGCCAGCATTATACAAATTAATAGTAAAGGGTTGAATTAAGATGCAAGAATTAGCCAATAAAAAACTAGAGATAATGGGCCAAACAGTGTTTTAATGAAAAAAAAAGAATTCTGGACATTGGGTAGTTTAACATAACAGCTTTTGCTCTTCCTTCTTGGAAGTGTACCCTGACTTTGCCTCAATAACTGTTCTTGCTTGAGTCTCCTCTGCATCTGTCTTTGAGTTCTTTGCCCAAAGATACAAAGAATTTTGACCCCAAACCTATTGACACTGTCAGGAAATAGATGAAATGCTCTAATAAGATCATTTGTACTAACAGAAGAGTATTACAGTGGTGTAGGAAAGCATAAGGAAAGGTCTGATATCCAAGGCCTTAGTTGTGAAAGGCTGAAGATAGGGAACCATAGCTATGGAGAAAGTACTATTTGTACAAGCACCCTATAATATAAAAAAAATGATATGACCAAATGAAAACCTCACTTGTTCTCTAAACCCTCCTGCCTCAGCTTGCCTCAACAATGTGTGAGAATGGCTCCTACTACTTACATGTAAAGTGTTCTTGCGATTTGCATGTGTTCTGGTACTGGATTCTGATCAGAAATACATTAACGCTGGGGGCGGAGGCAAAAGCTAAATTTGCTGGTGGTATAGCTTACCGTCCGTGCATCTAACCCATTGATTTACATGAGCTGTGAGAGAAGACATGAATACAGCCATTAACACTGCTGCACAGTTTTGAAATTGCTTTAGGTCTCTTGACTTTTCAGTAAAAATAAAAGGATACGTTTTCCTGACTGTAAATCACCCAAAAAGATCATTTACTTTTCATGAATATGCGATTATCTAAAGATAGTTATTAACAATTTATTTTGAAAAATTGAACTAATCATATTGGGATGTTGAACTGCTCAAGAGTATACATAGGCAATAAGAATGCAGTTTCTAACACCATTTTAGAAAGAGAAACAATGGTTTAGATGCTTAAATAATGATTGTATATAAGGTCACACCTCTTACAAAGCAACTGGTGTCATAGGATTATAATTCCAGAATTTGGGCGGTAGAAACAAAAAGATCAAGAGTTCAAGGCCAGTATTGTCTACTTAATAAACTAAACTTGATACTAGCCCGTCTTTTATGATATCTTATAGCAGAAACAACAAAAACAAAACAGCAGATGTTTTGAGCAAGACAGTCTTCTGCATGACTGGCAAATGTGCATATATACCACACAGACAGGCCGTTGGTATATGAGTCATTGAATGTATTTTACTCACTACATTTTTTTTTATATTTTCTTTTTTGTGTTGAAGCAACTTCAGGTGCAAAGAGGCCTCATCTGGTTCATTATTTGCCTGGATGAATTCTGCAAATACCAAGTCATTGTGCATGTATTTTAAAAGCATAGCTAAATCTAGGCCTGATCACCTATCTGGAAATTCCACAAACATAGCAAATTTGACTATGTAAGTGGAGATCCTCTTTGGCTTTCCA
This sequence comes from Chionomys nivalis, assembly GCF_950005125.1. Taxonomy (NCBI): domain Eukaryota; kingdom Metazoa; phylum Chordata; class Mammalia; order Rodentia; family Cricetidae; genus Chionomys; species Chionomys nivalis. The sequence goes on from NC_080105.1 coordinate 23,817,969, forward strand.
TAAATATAATTTTCTTGGTCATGAGCATACAAATACATCTGTGAAGTGTGTCATTTGAAGTAATTGTAATTTTTGTGTTCCAAGTTCTTCCAAAGTGGATCAACATTGAAGAGAACCATATTTTTATATACTATCGCCTTTCTTTCATCTTCCATTTTAAACTCTATCTTCTGTGAGAGTAACTATTATAGAAATTCTTCTAGGGTGTACTGATTCCATACTAAAATTTGTATATGATGGCCTATATGGTACAGGAATAAAGGGAACATGCTTCCTGTCCAAGTAACAGGAATAGAAAAAAAAATCACAGTGAAAGCATTTCTCAGAGGCCAATGGGTCTATCTAACTGTAGAGACCTTTACTTTGAAAACAATTTATCAATGTCCTATGAAGTAAAAACTACCCTGTCTTCAAGGCCATAAACACCACATAGGTAAAAATTTTCTCTACCCTTCTCAGTGGTACTCTGAGACTTATAGTTCCTTGATATAATCTATTTAAATAAAACTAAAAGATAAGTAAAACTTGTAAATGGAATGATGCTAGCACCAACTTTTAGTGACCTACTTAAGGCCAATTACAATCCATAAAGTTTTCTCTCACTCAGATTAAAAACTTCAAACTGAAAAGTATTAATCCAGGAGTTCTTATATGGAATAACTTTGCCTGTCTCTATTATAATAGTGTTTTAAAAAACGGTGAGCTGCCAATTACTTAGGGAAAAGATAGATGCCTCTAAATATCTCAAGCTAATGAGACCATCTGTCTTAAAAACCTTTAACTGTCACTAAGAACGAAAACCTACTTGACAACCATTTATTTAGGCATAAGAGGGCAGTGAGTATTTGGGAACTAAATGTTCTTACACTGTAAAGAATTCTTACGCAGACAAAAGGGAATGATTATAACTACTGTAGAATATTGGAGCTGAATTAAGGTCAGCATCTACAATGTTCGGCTAAGTGGGCATGCTTTGGGCCATTATAGTATCTGGAATATATTAGTGTCAGGAGAAAAGACAAGGGAGACTGTGAGAAACGGAGAGCAAGGGGATGGATGATGAAAGTGTTTAAACCTTTCAAGCAATTCCATTTGAAGATTTATCAAGGGGAATAGTGAGAAGGAAAACTGACTCAGACAGTGCAGCTTTTCTAAGGCATCCTTGTGAGAAGGAGAAAATCTCAAGTCCCTGGGGTGCACAGCTGGTATATGTAGGGAAATTTGCATCTTAAAGATCTTGTCTTATATTTTTATTACGACTCACTTTCCTATCAGTTTTCTGATGTAGGCCAGCATCCTTTTGATGAATGGACACAATTTTCTGCTGTAGAGCAGGTCCTAAAAGTCGGAGCAGTTCTCTATGAGCCTCTGTGATCTTTCTACTCCACGACACAAGCAGACTGCTTTCTAACTCTGTCTTTCTATGGGAAAGAGATGGCTCCCTTGCCTCCAGTTTAATATCCACTGCAGTTCTTACTGGAGCGTTAAACGTGAAGAATACATGGGCTGCTAGCTTAATTGAAGGAGTGCACAATGTGCTTTGCTAGACTGCAGACTTAGTGGAAGACCTTCCTCAGCAGTCTGGAAACAACAGAGCTCTGAGCAGATGCTATTTCCTCTGGGCACAATGCTGAAAGAGCAAAAAGAAACAGGCAATGTGCTGCGTCTTATGAGGTCATGGTGGAGTATATCTTTAAGCTCCCTGCAAAGGACAAGCACTCATTCAAGCAATTTCCTTCCTCTATTTAGATATAACCATGTTCCCTACGATTTGGTTGGTATTTCAACAGCAGTAGCAATATTGAATGTATGCCGTGAAGTTTTAGCGAGGTTTAGGTAAATATTCTTTAAACATATGCAAATTATAAAAACCCACATGATTGCAAATTGAATTAATGCTCAAATATATTAAAATGTGTGTAACATGAACTACCAATTTAAAAATAAACATCATTTATATTAATACTTTTCAGTGACCTGATCTAATCTTTAGAAAATTCTAAGAATTTGAAGATTCTCAAGTATGCCAACCCAGTTCTTACTTGTATGATCAATATTTTATATGTGGTATGGTTTCTGTTTCTTCATATTATCTGTTTCCATGGTTATGATGTAACTATAGCTTTCTGCAAGATGATGTAATATTTTTTCTTCATTAAGTCAGTTTATGATTATTGGGCTATTAGAATATCACTACTCTAGTTTCACATTATAGCATTTTATTACCCCAGAGAATAAATTATCTCTATTAGACATAATCTCTGAACTACATTGAACATTTCAAATAACAAGCCACATGGGGAATGCTAACTCTGTGCAGACCACCAGGTCAAACAGTCCTCTAAAAATGCTTTCACCAAGGACAGTTTTCATTTTTTCCCTTGGTAATAATATGACATTGAATTTTAATAAAGATCTAGGTTCCTTGGAGTTATATTCAAATCATTAGCATTCATGAGACAAAAATGAAATTGAGATGAAAGAAGAAATCATGATAAAAGTACAACTTCAGATGCTTTCATGAATAAAAGCTTCCTTTTTTTTTTCAAATACGTGATAGTTATAATCAACTTAAAATAACCTTGTCTTGGATTGGAAATTCAATATTCACTTAGCTGTGATAATCAATAAAATTACATCATCACTAAATAGGTTACTCATGAGCTATACTTAATTCTGCCACTATATTGATGTTAAGATAATCATTGTCATATTTACTTCTTTCTCTGTGACCCCAGCCTAGCAGAGGTGAACATACAATTTCAAGATATGCTGTGAGACAATGGTCTATATCCTGGCAATTGTATTTTAAATAAATGCTGATTGTCCAGTAGCCAGGCAGGAAGTATATGTAGGCAACCAGGCAGGGAGAAGAGGCAGAGCAATGAGGACAGGGGAAATCTGGGAAAAAGAAAGTGCATTCTGCAGTCCTGACCCAGCCAAAGAAGAAGCAAAATGTGACTGCCTCGCTGAAGAAGGTACCGAGCCATGTGGCTAACATAGACAAGAATAATGGGCTAATATAAGTTATAAGAGTTAGTAAGAAGTCTGAGCTACTAAACCAATCAGTTTATAGTTAATGCAAACCTCTGTGTGATTTCTTTGGGACTTAACGACTACAGGAACTGGACAGGACAAAAAAACTCAGACAACAAAGATATTTAATGAATTAATTGCTAATGATGTGATATTAAGGACAGTAAGGAGGTTGATCAGAAAAAAATATCAAAAATTATATGATTTCCTGTACTTTCATATAACTTCCTTTTTTTCTTTTGTGGAAATGGATATTTTTCCCTCATGTAATGTATCCTCATCATGGGTTTCCTTCCCTCTACTGCTCCCAGCTCCTCCCCACATAACCTTTTATTCAGATCCACTCCCTTTCTCTCTTTCATAGAAAACAAACAGATTCGAGAGGATATTAACAAAATAAACTATAATAAAATATAATATACTAAGGTAAAACAAAATCTACCAAATCCAAATGGGACAAAATAAATAAATAACCTAAGAGAAGGCATAAGAAACAGAGACTAGAAGTCACAATATATATGCAAAGGACCTGTAGGGTAAAAAGAGGAGAGAAATATGTACAACTCAAATAAAAAATACATAAATGTTATAAGATAAAATAAAATTTAAAGAAAAGGAAGAATCCTGACGTGGCATTATGAGAAAAGAAAACTGCAATGTTGCCTGCCATTCAGTTCATTTTCTGTTGGCCATCTGAAGACATTCAACATACTTTTAAGAGTGGTTTGCTTCATCAGTGAGACTCCTTTGGAGGAAACTAACTTGCAAGTGGTTATGAATTGGAGATGCTTCTAGATTAGAAAAGCAGTCATGAGTTCACTTCCCCATTCGGGTCTGAGATTCCATCTAGTGCAGACCCCTGAAGACACTGTGCTTGCTGCCTCAGTCTCTGACTGTTCATATGTGCATAAATTGTGTTGATTTAGCAACCCTGCTTTCCTGTTGTTATCCATCCCCTCTGACTCTCCTGCTTTTCACCTCCTTTCTCTTGGTCTCCATGAGCCCCATGGGGAGGCATTTGAAGGAGGATCTTTTTCAGGGCTGAATGTTCCAAGGTCTCTCACTCCACTTCATGTAGGGTCTTTGTATTTTTTCCTATCTACTGCAAGAGGAAGTTTCTCTGATGATTTCTGAACAAGGGACTGATCTATGAAAACAGCAGAATGTCATTTTATTGCTTTAGTTTGGGTAGTTTTTGTTGTTTTTGTTTAGGCTTTTGATCTTCTTCTTCTTTCTTCTTCTTCTTCTTCTTCTTCTTCTTCTTCTTCTTCTTCTTCTTCTTCTTCTTCTTCTTCTTCTTCTTCTTCTCCTCCTCCTCCTCCTCCTCCTCCTCCTCCTCCTCTTCCTCTTCTTCTTCTTCTTCTTCTTCTTCTTCCTTCTTCCTTCTTCCTTCGTCTTCGTCTTCGTCTTCTTCTTCTCTTTGAACAGTAGTAGTTGGCTTTAACCTCTGTCCCTAGGCTATCATCTAGTGTTTGTTTCTTGGTCACCAAGCAGTGTCAGGAATTGATTTGTGGAATATGTTGAGTCCGGGGGTGGGGGGGGGGATCACGCAAAGATGAGAACACCACCAAGTCTAATAAACCAGAAGCAAACTTTATTCCAGAAACCAGATCCTAGGAAAACCAGAAGCAAATTTAAAAATAAAATGTTAAAAAAAAAAACCCTCTGTGGAACACAGAAGCAGAAGCTTATCAGCTAGATGACACCACAGCCAGAGATGGTGTTGGTTAGGCTGTGGCCCCGACTAGTCTCTGAACCCACCTTTTATAGTAAGGGCACCACGCATTAGGTCTGAGCAAAGGAATTTTTACAACCTTGCCATGACACATGGGTTGGTCAGCGAAGACACTAAAGGGGAGTGAGTGCTAATGTCAATGAGTAATTACGCAGCCATCATGAAATATGTTTCAGAGGAGATTACAATGAAAATCACTAATTGTGAGAAAACAGATGTCTTTAGCAATTAGTCAGAAAAGGGGCTCCTAGTAATACTAGAAGGTTAATAAATTAGTACTAATTCGTTCATAGGTTGAGAACTTAGAAGATAGCGGAATGCTTTGCACACACTCTCTCAAGGTAAAATTCAGATACTGACTGCCATACTTTACAACATCCATTGTCAGAGCTCATCAATTAAACCATTGTATTTGTCCACGGTCTCCTGGTACCTCCAGTGTAAACTGGAGTCTTATGCCTCTCCTCTGGTGGCGCTAGTTTTCCATAATGGAGACAGTGTCTAACCCAAAGGTCACATATCTCTGTCTCCTAAAGGTTAACTCAGTTTACATCTGTCTTTTATCAGGGATGGCCAGGACACTACTCTCAATTTTCACGGAGAAGCTCTGGCCTTGTAAGTAAAACAGCCAGTTGCAAAATGACCTATGCTGATGAAGGTTTTCCAGGCATTCAAGAAAATAGCTCCCGTGAACGATTAATCTGTGATCTGCTGAGAAAGTTGTTGGTAGTTTACTTAGATTGACAGCTTTATATGTCTCTCTTCCTATACCCTAAATTTCTACATTTTAATATTTAGTTTCTATATTTCTATTTTTATATTTTCATTCTCATTTCCAGACCCTTCAGAATAGGCCTTTAGAAAATCAGATATTGGTTGATTTCTCCCACAAAATTTGTGTCACCATTACACTAGTATATCTTGCATGCAGGGCTTCATTGTAGGTCAAAGGGATTGTGGCTAGTTTCATGTTTGTTCGTCTCCTTTAGTAGCATGCAGAGTACTCTCCCTTCCCAAAGTTGCTATCACATAGGTATAATTAGGTCCATTTCGGAATGAAGCCCATATGCCCATTCTCACTCCAAGTGAGACAATATGGAATTTTCAGAAAGATAATATGAGGAATTAAAAGAAAACTGTTGAGACTGCATCAAACAATGTATGAATCAGGAAAAAAAGCCATCATTGTTGTTTTAATTAAGTATAAAAGCTGGCTCTAAGGTTTTTGGCAGCCTGAACAAAAGGTTAAGCATTTTGCTCTCATTATCAAGGAGGAAAATATGTTAGCTCTCAGCATAAAGCAGGATGTTCCAGGACTGTCTCAGTTAGCATTAGTATCTGTAGCATGCTCAGTGGGAAGACAACCTGACAGGGCTATTCCCACATACTAAGAAGCAGGTGGTATTGGTTTACAGGGCCAATAATATCAGGGTGGAATTTTATTTCTTTCTGCAGTCTTTTTATTGTGTTTCTGAATAGACTTCTGGGTTTCATTCACCTAACTCCTAGAAAGATTAGGTTTGACCTAACAGTTAAGAATATTGATATCACGTCACAAAATCTAGAGTTGAAATTCAGACAATGTGTCTTTTAAGTCAGATCGAGTTTTGTTCAGAAAAGTCTGAGGTTCTTTTCTGACGAGTGATATAAAATGTGGTAATATGTGGGGACAGAACAATTAAGAAGTCAGTGCAATATACAGTGACAACCCAGCTAGAGGGAGCATAAGAGCTAATTTTAATCCTTACACCTCTATAATACTTCCTGGACTAGACAGGAGAGCCTTCTAAGAGTATCCAAGAGCCAAGTGGACAGTGATTATACATTGCAGTGTATTTTGAAGAAGTTTTCATGATCCTTAATTCACAACAGTTCAACACAGTGATACATATAGAATGTCTTAAGTTGATTTATTGTCCATTATAATTCTTTTCCAAGCTGGAGATAAAGTATTTTTAATATTATAGCTGATTCTTCCTTACTTGTAAGAAAATCTTATTAAGTATGAAGGTATTTTTGAGTCCACATAGATCAAAATTTCATGTATGTCATAATTTAAAAAGATAAAACCTTTGATTGTATGTGTCTTTACTTAATTGGTATCTGTGCATTTGGATGGAAGAGCATTTGGATAGGCAGCTGTGTTTTCCATAAACGAACATCTGTGTGATGTTAACACTGACAAAGTAGAAAACCCAACTACGTGTCATTAAGCTAGAATTACAAAGGAGGTATAACTGAAAGAAGTCATTTTGAAACTGAAATTGCTGCTACTCTGGTTATAATGACTCGGAAAGAGCTACTGAAGAAGTTTCTAACACACACCAAAATTTTTAAAAAATTGTTATCTGAAATGCTCATCTTCTTAATATCTATGTATTTCGAGATGTGAGAACGGACTTTTAAATGCACACTTTGGCAAGTGTTAACTGTGCTATTCCTTAGACGTTCCCCTAGAGATGCTGTAAGATTGACTTAGGAATTGAAAATACATTAAGAATATAGCCTATTGTATCTTAGAATCAGGAATTCCGTAAACTGAAAATGGAGCAAAGACTGGCTGAAAGGATCATAAAGGAAGGTGAAGCACGTACCTTTTGGCGGGCCCTGCCAAGGTATGCCACTAAGCAAACACCACAGGAAACAGTTAGTCCCAGAGGTTTACTGAGGGAGAACAAAAGAGTGAAAGGCCATGTCAGAGTGGGGAGATGAGAGAGGCAGGCAGACAGACAGGAGACAGGCAGAGAACAGGAAAGAGGCTAGAGAGGACAAGGGGCAAGAGAGACAAGAAAGGTAAGGGAGGGAAGAGGAGGCGAGAGAGAGAGAGAGAGAGAGAGAGAGAGAGAGAGAGAGAGAGAGAGAGAGAGAGAGAGAGCTGTGCCTGCTGGGAACTTTTAAGGGATGCACATATTCCCTAGCTAACAGTAGTATGGCACCTGGTGACAGGTGATGGCATAACTGCTTTGGTGGCAGAGGCAGGCTGGTGCTAACACTGGCTGTCTTCAGGGAAGTCTGGAAGGAATTAAGAGTGAACTTGTCAGTGATTTATATCACCATTCATAATAAGTCAGGGTTTGCAACAGAACATAAATATATATATATATATATATATATATATATATATATATATATATATATGACAAATACAGGCATAATCTTGAATATATATGTCGATAGAAAATATAAGTAAGGGGCTTTATTTTTTAATTTATGTTGGAAATAAGGAAGATCTATATAGACTCATATAAACTATAGTGATGGATCAAGGAAGCATAAATGTTACGGAGAAATCCGAAGACCAGTCCCATGGCCAAAAACACTGATGTCACAATCCACATGATGGTTCACTGGGCTTTGAAGTGATATCTTCTATTCAGTGATTCACATAGCCAGTTACATTTCCCCTCATCATGATGCCATCTCCTTGGATTTTGAATTCCTTTGTTCCTAGCTTCTTTTTGGCAAGCCAAAAGAAGATAGATCAAGAAAACTTACTCCTCATCCATGTTAGGCTGGAAATGTAACATATCCTCTTTAGAGATTGATTACTGAAGAGAATGCATTATATGAACACCTTATCATTTTCCAGCACGTTTCCATAGACTGTCTAAACAACCAATGTTGAGTCCCACATTATGAGAATTAAATCAAGCTTTTAGTGGATAACTGACTGACCCTAACAACTTAGAATGTTTTGTGATGGTTTCCAGATTAGTGTTTTTATGGGATTCATTAGTGTGTGCTCTTTCATTCTTGTGAATTCTCTTGGGTTCTTTTCCTTCTGCTTGTCTGTCTTGTCCAACTTCAATGTTTTAGGATTTTATTTTATTTTATTTTATTTCATTACTATCCCTTAGATGTTGGTTTATTTTGTAATGAGAGACAAAAATGGAGTAAATCCAGACAAGAATGGGAACTAGAGAGAAAATGAGAAGAGTAGAGTGAGAGGAAGCGATGATCAGGATATATTATATGAGTAAAAATTCTATTTTCAATAAAATGAAACAAATAAAAAAACTGACAAAATCTTTTTTCTGAGATAAAGTAGCCAGTAGTAAATCATTACTGTTACATAAGTATTCTCCTAGCTCTCAGGCACTCATTATACCCATATATGCACTGTTCAGCCGACATTTTTGCCACAGTAGATAAAGTGTGCCATATTACATATGGAATACTGTCTGATAATTTATATTAATTTTTTCATTTTTGTGAGTTACTATATATGAACTAGACATCCATTAAACCGGGCGGTGGTGGCACACGCCTTTAATCCCAGCACTTGGGAGGCAGAGGCAGGCGGATCTCTGTGAGTTCGAGACCAGCCTGGTCTACAAGAGCTAGTTCCAGGACAGGCTCCAAAACCACAGAGAAACCCTGTCTCGGAAAAAAAACAAACAAACAAAAAAAAAAGACATCCATTAAAATAACAAAGAATATAAGTCTTCGATATAGTATATCTATCCAAATTTAAATTACAAATAAAGCTAAGAACAAAAGGAGTGTAGTTGCTGAAAATAAGGCAGCTTAGTGGTACATAGTTGGCCCTAAGTTTATTTGCTTAATCATGCCTCCTCATTCACCCAGAGTTGATTTCTAATTAAATTTTAGCATTATTGATAAAGATATAGGAACATTGGATGTATTTTAAGTAAACAACAACTTAAAGAGCAAACTAGACACTGTCTTTTCATCATAAGCACATTCTTTAGATATATGATTTATATGCAATTACCAAGATGAGAAGCTGAAGTCTAGATACAATTGAATTTTTTCATCCAGCTATTTACAAGGGTAGAAGACATAATTACAGTGATTATTGTAACATAAGAGAGCTTAAAATAAAGGTCAACTTTTCCTGAAATATTTTACAAAATTTTAAAATGTAAGAACTGTTTAAGGTGAAATGGTTCTTGTGATCAAGGCTGAAAATAATAAATTCAAATTTGAGAATCTTTGTGGCTAACGTTTATTCTTTCTTTTAGATTTATTTGTTTGTGTGACAGGACAAAATGTGTTGAGCCTTAATATGAGACTCTCAAAAAATAGGGAGATTTAGAAGTTAGTAGCTTAATATGAATGCACTGGGAGAAACGAGACATATTAAAATGTGTCATATTTATCAATTATATTTACATACAGTTCTAAACCATGCTATTTGATAGAACCTTAGTTTCTTTAGAGGTGATTTTTTTTCTGTGCTGGGAGAAAGTATAAAATAGAAGATGAGTTACAAAATAAAATATGAAATGAATTATGAGAGGGAAAGCCCTTGATAGTTTTATGAAAAATGGAATGCTTTGATTTGACTAGTAAGGACCTCTCACTTGGTTCTATCAAAATGGTGCAAAAAATTGTCTTTTATTCTGTTGCGATCTTCCTACTTTTGAAAAAAAAATAAGGAAGTAGGTAGGTGAGAATGTTTTCAGCTAGATTAAGGTGTAAGATGTTCAACTATATATGGTATGTCTTACTTAAGGATAGCATGTTGTGGGGGGTAGAGAGATGGATCAGTGGATTAAACACACTCTTTGATCTTTCAGAGACTCTTAGTTCCAGCATACGTGTGGTGGTCCACAGCCATGTGTAATTCAGTTCCAAAGGATCCAATGGCCTCTTCTATCTGCCAGAGCACAAGGCAGGCATGTGGTATACATCTACACATGCAAAACACTCACACACATAGGGCAGAATAAATCTAAATAATAATAAAAGAATAACATGCTGCACAAAGAGGCTTTCCTCACTTCAGTATTTAATGAATACTTTCTAAGTTAGCAATATGTTAGCATTTTATCTCTAACCGCTAATGAGAAATCATTTTGCTTTTGCATCTTAAAGTGATCCATGAACAGAATTCATAAAATAACTATACTTTGCTAATAATAAGACAAAACATTTGAAATATTTGAACTAGATATTGACCTATTTGTGTGTGGAAAAAAAACATTCACCATCTTTAGAGATCAATTAAATACAACGTTAGTTCATAAGAAACCTTACTAGCTTCCCAAGAGAATGTTCAAATTTAAACAAGTTAAAAATGTCACTTTAATGTTCTTTTATTACTTTTTGAAAGAACCAATAACATTCACACTCCTGTGTAAATATAAAAGGCTTTCAGTTTATTAAAAATTATAGAAACCCTGGTGATAAATAGGTGTATGTCTGTAGAACTGATTGTACAAACATACTTAGGAAAGCTGGGCTTATTATACCAGGAAAACAAAATAACACAAAGGCTTTCAAAAATGGATGCATGGACATCAACAAGTATTGACCTGGTGAGATAGTTCAATGGGAAAAGTGTCTACCACACAAGCCAGATGACCTGCACCCATATAGAGATGAAAGGGGAGACCAGTTCTACAGTTGTTTTCTAATCTTCACACACACACACACACACACACATACGCGTGCACACACACACAGCACTAAATAAAATCAGCAGATGGTATATAGATTTGTAAATATATGCAGCAACAAGCAAGTAAAAGAGGACATGAATTTGGGAGGGAGAATAAGGGAGATCATAGGAGGAACTGGAAAGAGACAATGTGGAAAAGGCTGCAGGGAGAAAGAAAATTATAAATTATATTTCAATTAAATTTTTAAATCATTTCTAGTTAACATAAAAATTATAAATACTAACATTCAAATGGACTTTTTTTAGTAATAAAATATTGAGATGCTTATATCTCAACCAACACACATGCACACTAAGTGAATGAATAAATTAATTAATTAATAAAAGGCAATACTAATCTTTGATGTTAATAACTGAAAACAAAGAGTGGTTAGAGCTGGACAGAGGCATTGACCAGAAGATAACAGAGGTAACATCCTAGGATGTTGTAAGCATTTATTCAATTAGATGGCAGTTATACAGATGAATACATTAGTTAGAACACCAAATAATAGAGTTCATATTTATGCAGTCAAAATATCTAAAAGAACCCTCAGTTTTTAAGAAAGATACACATATTTTAGAAAGAAGTAAAACCCCGAATAAATGAATGAAGTGTCAGATGGATACACATACAACGTCTGTTTTAAAGAAAAATCAAACCAGAAAGACAACAATTACCTGGAATTTAATTTTTAAACATGCAAAATCACAGGCATCTAGCCCTATTAAATTACAAAGTTAAGTTACTAAGTTTTAATAATTGAGATGGCATAATATGAGCCACATTAGTAAAGAAATTGGTTAGTAGGTAATGGAACTTCTCACAATGTTGGTAACCAGTAGCATATTTGAGGCTCACTCTACAAGAGTGAAATCATACATGGGATTATAAACCTTGGCTGCTACCTTGGGCTAGTGAAGTAAGGGATCTTAAGGAAGACCCTACTAGTACCACTTTGTAGACCAGAAGACCAGTGAGAATCTGGCCTTTAGTAAGTTACCATTTTAAATAAATATTTTTTTCCAAAAAGCTTTTGTATTAAACAGTACTGCAATAACTGAGTTACGTCTTGGAAAACATATCTATATCTCATAATTTACATAAGTCATTATTTGTTTTAAGATTAAAAGCAATATTTAGTCATAGAAGCACTAAGAGGAATCATGAGACAATTACTTTTTAACTTGAAATTATAAAATATTCTTCTAAAAGTGACTTAGAAACTTAGAGGTCATAATAAAAAAGATTTAAATAGTAGCAAAACTGTTTCCATATTAAAGCACTTTACTTGCTAAAATAATCTCCTATATACTTTCACAATAAGATAAAGTAATACACTTATGCACCTGTCTTCACTTAGTACATTTAGAAAGATTGCACATTTGATTGAAACATTTCAGTTTGAAAAATATGCTCAAATACAACTAGACAACATAAAGCCTGTTATAAAATCTATGGAGAGAAGTATGGCAGCATTTATAGGAATGAAAGATGTAATGAAATTTAATTTTACAAAATTTACCTTAAAGACATGTCCACATACATAAGTGGTTCATATCCAGGTCATATTTGAGTCCTGATGAGTGTTATTTAGGCTTGTTTTTCAATTACATCTAACACTGCATGAAAAAACCAGAGCATAAGACTCATTCTGGTAAATCACTTTTCTTCTGTGTATTCTGGAACAGAGAAAAAAAAGACACAAATTAATGAGCTAGCTAGAAATATGCTAAAGCTATTGGCCAAACAGTATTATAATTAATACAGTTTGTGTGATTATTTCAGGTCTGGGCGGCCAGTAAATGAACAAGCAGCATCTGACTACACAGAACTACATAGAAAGTAAGTTCCTTTGAATTTCTTAGGTATTAAGTATCAATCAATCAACATTTTGTACATACATCAAAGGCCATTCTGAACTATGCTTTCTTTTGAAATTGGGAATTTATGGTCAAATGTTCCTGAACAGAAAGATGGAAAATAGTATGATTTCCAGTGTACTCGCTATATGCTTTTTCCAAATGGTACGTGGAGTGAAGAACATATGTAGGGGTGCTGTCATTAGTCTGGTTGTTTGCCTTGTGGATGCAACATGGCTATCACTTAAGCTGAATAGCCAACCTTGTACTATTGAGAATGCATTTTGCTTGTCTGTTTCTACATTTGGCTAAAGGCATAATGGAAACGAAAAGTTTTACTTGTTTGAAATTGAGCTAGTCCTTTTAAGTTTCCCATTTGAGTGCATTTTATCTTATCATTCTATATTCATGCAATGATATAGAGGATGGTAATAAAACAATAGACAAATTAAATGATTGAAATAATAAGCCTAAATATATATTTCTAAATTAACAATATCTGAATCCTACTTGAAAGAATTTGTTATTATGAACAATCATTGCTTTATTTTCTATATGTTTTACTGAATTTCTGACAGATAATTCTAAAAAATCTTAAACAGTATTCTCAACTTCAAATACTATTGGGCAATTCCATGAAATGAAATTTAAATTCAGAAATTTCATAACTTTAGGTTATCTTACAATACGTCCAGGATATATTTAAAAAAATATATATCCTGAACTGATATACTTGTTGAATAAAGTCAGTGATTACTTCAATTGAGTTTCTAAAAATCAATTGGATTTTATTTGGTTTCATTCCAAACATCTTGATCATCACAATTATCATTTTTCATTGATCAATGGGTATCTAACAGGAGATATTATCTGAACTGCTACAAATTCTTCTCAAATTTCAAAGAATAACAAAAAACAAATATAATTAATCGGAGTGGACCAATATTGCCACTTTTCTTTGAGAAGGATTATAAATAAACAATGTTTTGAAAACATTTCCTCTCTATTGAGGCAGAGAATTGAATGTGCTGGCTGAAGTTAAAGCAATCTGAAATTCAATTTGCTTGCTATGGATCTACTTCAGGAGCATGTAGGTTAAAAAAAAAAAAAAGAAAAAGACTGGGATAAAGATTTATTCCAGCACATTTCCTGGGCCTCCAGCTAATTCATTTTCTTTCTCTTGGCTTGCAGTGTAATAGCAATATATTGAAAACAAATAGGAGGAACAAACTAGTGTTTACAGGTTGTTAGTTGACCATCAGTCTGAAATAATGTTCTAGCCTTCTTTCTTAAAACCTTTATAAATCTATATAATGAAAGCACTAACTGATCATGGAGAAAGTGATAAATTCCTTATGAAATTTAAAAATGCTCAGACTTCTTTAAAAATGTAACTTTTTTCAAATCAAGTACTAAAGTTATAAAATGCTTTAAAGAGGTCAACTTAAATGTGTTTTTTCAAACCCTAGTCTAACAAATCCTTTAAGTTTTACTGAGGGCTGGGGTAACACTCAATAACACTTTAGTGCTTTTCATATATGAGGTCCTGGGATAAATGAAAAGTGATAGAAAGAAACAGTGGTGTAAGGAGATGATAGAATAAAATTTTATTCTGTGATAGACTTTATCATTTATCCAGAGTTCAGTTTCCAGCAACCATTCAGAGACTCACAATCACCCCTAAGTCTAGCACCAAAGGATCCAATTCCCTCATGTGGCCCCTACAGTCACCTGTACTCCTGTGTGAAAATCCACACACATATGTATAACATAAAGCTTTAAAAAATAAATTATTCAAAAAGAAGACTTTCTTATAGGAAAAGGTAGGAGAAACCTACCTGTTTCAGACTCAGTGGTTTCCCCCTATAAATCTTTCCTTGTTTCCCTTCATCTACTTCTTTTCCTAAAACTCATTTGAGGGCTTTTTCTAGGCTTCTCTTAGTGGGGTGGGTGGCATACACTGTGTTCATGCTTCTCACCTTCAATCGGAGATAAAATAGAACAGTCTGAGAAGTACAGTTGAGAGTTTCTCTCAAAGTTTGGGTGTCCATTTTGTCATCTGCTTATATGAGTTTTTTATTATCTATCTTTCTATCATCTATCTATCTATCTATCTATCTATCTATCTATCTATCTGCTTATTTTAAAGGAGCACTGCTTTATCACTTGGATTTTTAGCTCACCATTGCTCTGTATTCACAAAGGTTCTGTTTTCTCAAATGTGTTTTAGCATTACAATGAAGCATTGTGAAATGGGAGAAAACTTCTAAAATACTTACACTGTAACAACCAAGTTGTTTGCATTGCTTAAGCCTACCTGGGGCTGCTCATGTGTGAAGGTAACTCATAACACCATTGACAGCTTTGGAAATGGAACTTCATAGGAATCACCTTCATCTAGGCCCTCAATACTGCCAATCTTATCACTTTGTTAGCTCTGTAAGCTCACTTAGTGGTCACTACCTGATTTGTATAATTGGCTATACACAACTTCTGACATCTTTGTTTGTGCTTGGGACCCAGGAGATTCTCTTGTTTATGTCTGATAAAAAAATGTTGAAACTATAGAGAAAATTTTCATCCTACTTGAACAATACATAAAAGATCCTTTCACTTTCTCTTGTTCTGAATGGGTGGCTACTCCTTTTAAAGTATCAGTTCTATGTTCTAAATTGTTCGTTTGGACAAAGTACCTAAGATCTTTTTACAGTCCTTATGGTTTAAAGTATAGAAAATTGTCACATCTCATAGGCTATTATGAGTTATAATACAGTTTTTCAGTCCTGGAGCAGTTGTTCGCCTAAGTAGCAGAAGGTTGGTTACTAATGGTTTACTCCATGGAACACATCATATAATGTTAGATTATATATGTGTATACACACACACATACATACATACAGTCTACTGTTTCAGCAGCATGCTTCCTTGGGCTAGGACGCTGAGGTCTAAGATGAAAACATCATGATTGATGACTGTGAGACACCTAGGCCTGCATACTTAATATTTACATGTAGATGAGGCTTTACTTTAGTTTATTTATTGAAGATGAGAGTCCTCTGGCTTGAACAGTAGATACCATCTCTCTTATTTCTTAGTCTACCTCCCCAAGGATCCCAACAAACTAACAAATTCTAAGACACTACAGAAACTATGCAAATTAAGTAAAATATGAATAGAAGCTTATATATCCAGTGAAAATAAGGATAAGGAACCTGTAAAAATAATGGAGTGTCTAAACAAGGTGGTAACTGTAATCTTAGTTTCATTGTTGTATGTTGCATCTCCATCAGAGCTAAATAGCATGACCTTAATGTCACCAAGACCTGAAAAGTACAGTCTTGCTTGTCCTTCTCAGAATGAACACCAAAATGCAGTTCTAATTCATACGAAAGTACCCATCTTCATTATGATACCAGATCTGTGTAAATTCTCCACCATCACTGTAGTAAAGGCCAAAGGGACCAGTGTTTCTGGCCTATTCTACAGAGAATCACAATGTGTAAAAAAGAATCACAGTGTTCTATTAATTGTACAAAACTGTATGATCTGAATGGCACATACACTAGAGCCTTGATATAACAGATTTCACAAGATGTAAGGTAAATTGTTCAGAAATCCCAGTGACATTTGCAGAGATCCAGTGCTAAGTGGATCAAATTAAAAGCCAAACTGCTTCTCATTGTATTTGTCACCATTTAGAAGAAAGCTAAAGATCCGCAGGTCTTCTAAATTTTTTTAGGGGATAACTTTTGAGGGTGGGAAATCCATTATGCAGTTATAAATAACAACAAAGATCTATCAAGTGACACAGACAGGAGTTCACAAAGCTTGTCACGCGAGCATCAAGGTATCAGTTGATGTGACCTAAAATATCACCATCTCATTCTTATTTTCATTGGATGTAAGCCTTTGTTCTTGAGAAGGCTAACACAATTGATTTAGTTTCTGTTGTATCCCTTGTTGGGAGGAGGCTTGGAAATTTCAAAAGGAAGACGAGGGTCCAGGAGGAGGTGGCTGTCTTTAGCAAGCAACTCTAAGGTTTTGAGACAAAGTCTAAGGGAGGCAGACTGTGAAGAGAAACTCAAGTAGCCTCCAAGGGTGCCAGCATCATGGGGGTAACTGAAAGGTTTCTGGACAGGAATCACAAATGAGTGCTCACAAGGTGGGCAGGAAGGGAACAAGTCAAAAAGGAAACATAGTATGAGTGATATAGGAACAATTTTTATAACTATAAATAAGGCTACTTACTGGATTTATTGCTATAATAAAAATGTGTAAGGATTTTTTTTTTTTTTTTTTTTTTTTGGTTTTTCGAGACAGGGTTTCTCTGTGGTTTTGGAGCCTGTCCTGGAACTAGCTCTTGTAGACCAGGCTGGTCTCGAACTCACAGAGATCTGCCTGCTTCTGCCTCCCGAGTGCTGGGATTAAAGGCGTGCGCCACCACCGCCCGGCTAAAAATGTGTAAGGATTATGAGCAAAAATTCATGACAGACTATGAAGAATGCTATCATGAAGTACACAGAGTATTCACTATAACTGCTACATTTAAACAGCTTTCTATATCCTTAAATGTGTATTTCAAACAGACATGGCATAATCTAATATTTTGATTAATCCAAGGATTTACTTATTATCTAAACATTATATTGTAGGGTTGGGCTTGTAAACTATGATGTGTTTGATGCCCCCCTGGAGCTTTTAAATGTGATTCTACTTTTTTCTTTTGATTTCTTTAGGTTATTTCTTTATTAGATGAAAAATTAAATGTGAGTTTTTTTTATACACAACCATGCATGAAGTCAAAGAAATTACTGTCAGGCCAATGCAAACTTACTATATCCAATACTTGCAACCATGGTCTAGACAAAAATACTGAAAATACAAGTTGATTTCTCTGCATAGCCTATAAATATCTGACTTTCAAAAACAATGAAAATATTCATAATACTATTTGCCTATATCTGGGACAAGCATATTATTTTACTTCTGTGTATAAGTTTGTTTAGTAGGGGCAATCGACCTATGCCTCTCAACCAAAAGTCCTGGCCCATGATTATTCTGGTCACTATAAGATAACTGAAAATGTGTTCTTCTTACATTTAATCAATAAACGCAATTTAACTCTGTAATTAACCTCTATGTAGTAACTAGAATGATGTAAGAATTCAAATTTGATAAGAAACTACTCTTGCTTCCTTCTTCCAGTGAAGTGTCAAATTCAACAGCGGGAAGGCACACATAATTTGATAATTCAGTTTTGTAACTCCATGGCTTGGGGTTTTTGATTTCTGAGACAGTGCAAGCATTTTCTTTCTTTTGAATTCTTTTGAGTCCTTTGGAGGTTGGAGTTCCTTCTTATTTCTTTCTTTGTTTTTAATTTCATATATATGAACTGTCTTTACATCATTACTTATATCCGTGTCATACCTCCAATTTCTCCTTTATCCCCATCTGGCTCCCACTCAAATTCATTTATCTTTTTTAATTATTATTATTACATATATATAGGCATATTCAAATGAATAAATATATAAATACAACCTGGTGAACCCATTAAGTGTTAATAAAAACCATAGTTTTTGGATAACCACAGTATCAAATAGCTAATTAAGGAGTTCACACCTGGGGAAGATTAATTCTCCCTCCCTCAGTAATCATTAACTACCTATAACTCTTTATATAATGATTGAGTATCATGACCTAAAGTTATCCAATTTACAGGGAAACCTAGTACCACTAGTTATCAAACCAGTATAATTGCTGTCTGCATTCTCAATACTTATTTGAACACCACAACTGGATGTAGTTCTCACCCCTCATCAAAGAAGCTTCTTTTCTTCAGAAAGTGTACATTCTTTATTGAATGTCTCCCATTCAAAATCCCTTTGGCCCAGATACATGACATAATTCTATCACCCAATCATATATTTTCATAATATTTCTATTGATCTTAATTTTCAACCATTCTTTACAGACAACCTGAATGAAGCACATGTAAACTCTTTCTCCTGCAGGATCTCAGATCAAAATCTATCCAAAGACTTCAGCCTGCCTTCTGTCAGGAAACATAAGGAGAACATGGAGACCCAGTAGGAAATGTCAGGCTCTAAGGAATGCATCTTACTTTCTTACTTTCTCAAAAATGATATATACTTCATTTGGGGGCCAAAATTATCTCAGGGCCTGTACCTTGAGGCCTACAGGACAGAGAAAAGCCTGGCTAGAATTTGAAGAATAGTTCAAAACTATGGGGGAGAGGGGAGATGAGACAGTGAAATCTAGGTAGATGCCCCTCCAGCCAGAAGGAGGGGTTGACTACTCTCATTGACTGGAGGTATCCCCACATAACACGATGTCCCTTAAACTATATATGCTGACGTTCACAGTAATAAACTGAGCTCGTGCTTTGACTTCACTTCCTATCGCTAAGTGTTTGGAAAATTAAGCATAGGCAAACTCAGAATTCAGAACTCAGAAGTAAGAATTCAGCATGCAGGAGTTACTGAGTTGCCCTCCATATACTATCCTACGTCTCTGTGATTCTTATCTCTGTTCCTCCTAACGCTTCTAATCCTTAGGCCCAATGTACAAACCTGCCATGGCTAGGATTGCTGCAGTCGTTACCCCAAAAGGCTGCTCATGACCTATGGCAGCCCAACGTGGTGTGGCTTAAGACAAAATAATATATGATCCTAACATATATAGAAAGGATATGCACAATTAAATTTTAAGATATTTATTGATGTCCATACTAACATGATTAATTGCACAATATGTTATCATTTTTAAAGATCAAAAGTATTAATCAGAAGAAAGGTTAAGTTTAGTTAGCTAGAGAAGTATACAAATGTGAGAATTATAAGAGAATAATTAATCATTGCTTATATCATCAATTGTCCATAAGGCAATATTTTTTTCCTCAGTGACAAAAAACGCTTAGCTTTGGTGGCATTTGTAATTGCTAACATTGATCAAAATGGAAATTTCTATTAATCTTTGTCCAAATATTAAATATATTCAAATCCCGAAAATTTATAACTCTTGGTCCACTATTATGCATGTTACAAGAAAGCTTTCTATAGGGTCTTTTGTTCTCTCTCTCTCTCTCTCTCTCTCTCTCTCTCTCTCTCCCTCTTGCATTGTTTTGTTTTTTGAGACTGTAATTTAATATCAACATTTCCCCTTCCTTTCAATCCTTTCATATACCCCTCCTCACTCTCCTTTAAATTCATGACCTCTGTTTTCTTCAATTTTTATTGCATATATGTGTTTGTGCATACATATATACTCCTAAATATAACCCGCTGGGTACATATACTGATACTTGTGTGTGTCTTCCAGGCTGACTGTAATGATCTGTTCTGTCACTTTAAGAGACAAACCATGCCACTCCCTTCCACATCCACTGAGGCAGGCAGATCTTCCTTCCTTCTTGAGGCCTGAATCTCTTCCTTTTCTGTCTCCCTCTTGAAGAGGCAGCTTCTGTCTCTCCTCTCTCTCTCTCTCTCTCTCTCTCTCTCTCTCTCTCTCTCTCTCTCATCATTCTCTCTTTCTTCTCTTCTTCTTCTCCCCCTTCCCTTCCATAACCCACTAAATAAATCTCTAACTTCACTCTGCATGGTGTGCCTATCCATGTCTCTGCCTCTCACCCTCTGCCACATGTCTCCTTGCCCAGGACCAGCCACCTTCAGAGACCTGCAGCATGGTCTTGTGGCATGCCCATCTGTCTGTCTCTTCTTGTGGCCTGCTTATTCACTCTGGTGACTGCACTGTCCCTACCTGGGACTGGCTGCTCTTGGGACCTGCTGCCTGCTACCACATGGCCTGCTGCCACCACTCGGAACTTGAAACATTTTTGCCACTGCAGTTGCCAGGGATCCTGCATGTTGAAATTTTGATCATTATTGGATATGTGTCAATTTTTCCAATTTGGAATGAGAATGGTTACTTTTTTATTCCAGATGAGATTTGTACTTTTTCATAGCATTGAAATTATTAAAGACTACAAAGGCTTCTAAAATTGGACTGAGTGTATTTTAGCATTATGAATTGTTCATAAGCTTATGAGGACTACGGGTGAAAGGTTATGATAAGAATAAGATATTTGGGTCTTAAGTTGACAAGAGGTGGAGTTGTAATGCTTAGTGTCCCTGCAGAGAAAATCCTTCAGATTTACTTGGGAGGGATGCAGCCTCCAGGCATGCCTGTGACTGATTCTATTGAGTAGATTGATTGCATGGGAAGACCCACCTTAAAGGTAGGTGAAAGAGTACACTCCATGGGTGAGGATTCTGAACTGGAGAAAGTAGAAAGCCTGATCTGAGCACTAAAATTCAACTTTCTCTACTTGTTAACTGCAGTTGCCACATAACCAGCTATCTCAGCCTCTTGCTGTGGTGACTTCCCTGACATGAATGACTCTAAACTTGGACTACAAGCCAAAATGTATCTTTTCTCCTTCCAGTTGCATTTTCTGCATCGTCTTATCATAGCCATAGAAAAATAGATTAAACCACATGAGCATTCAGGTCTGTTTTCTATATACAAACTTCATTTTTTTCAGAATATACTCGAGTAGTATAGCTATAGCATATGGTTGGTCTATTCCATTTTGAGAAATTTACATATTATTTTCCATATGACTACAGTTTGTTACTTTTATGGGGCCTATATTTTGAGATATATGTGTGTAAGTTCAATTTTTCCGAGTTTTACCTAAGCAAGACTGGAAATTCTCAAAAGGGGGCTTTATTCTTAAACTAAAAGCATAGACTACAAAACATGAAATACAATAGACACACACACACACACACACACAGCACAAAAGCTAGGGAATTACTTCTTTTTCTTTTAAGGTAATTGAAACAGAAAACAAGAGCTGTTCTGACAAGCAAAACCTTACCATTATCTTCTCTTCCTTAAAAGCTCCCAAAGGATTTCACTCATTATTTTTTTATGAATTAGCTTCTCTATGACCATTGTGTCTTCTAAAAATGCGCTGTAATTTTTCAGTGCTTTTTCTTGCTGGGTTAGCTATTCTTTCACCAGAAATCCATATTCCATCCGTCCCTAGAAAAACAAAGTTAATTATTGAGAGAGGATTCCTCCTGTGAGAAAACATCTCAAGACACTGTTTATATCATAACTTTTGAGCACAATTTCCATATTTATTTACCACCTAATTATAGGAAATTTCTTTCTTTTTTTTCACATTTATTGAAAATATTTTTTTCTCATGTAATTTACCTGATTACTCCTCAACGCTTTTCATCTTTCCCTTCAATCTTGATCTACCTTTTCCTGTCTTAGAAAAAAACAGGCTTCTAACGGATAATAATGAAATACAAAATAATAAAATAATATGCTGTCAGAAGAAATATAAAAAGACCACATTGGAGTTGTACAAAAGAAGAAAAAAAGAAGAAAAACAGTCAAAGAGAAGGCATTAGAAGAAAAGACCCACCCATCCAAACATTTAGAAATCCCATAAAAACACTAAACTGCAAGACTATATATATATATATATATATATATATATATATATATATATACATATATATAACTTGTAGTATAAAAAGAGAGAAAATGGCATATAAATAAAATGAAAATAAAAGATAAGGTAAAAAATTTAAAAAAGAAAAAAAAAGCCCTTGATTTGATGACACTCCCTTGGAGAAAACTAAACTTTCATTTGCAAGATGTTTTCAATTGGAGATAGGTTTTTGATTAGGGATGGGGACATGTTCCCACTTCTCCTTTCAGCACTACAGCCCAACTGATGCAGACCTATGCAGACCCTGTGCACGTAGCCTTAGTCTCTCTAGTTCATCTGTACATCTTTCTTGCTGTTTTACAGAATCTTGGTATTGCTTTGTTTTGTTTCTGTTCTCAACCTTCTCTAGCCCTTGCAATTTTTCTACCTTCTCATCCATGGGTTCCCTGAGCCCTGAACATAGAAATTTGACATCTCATTTAGGGCTGAGTGTTCCAAAGTCTCTTACTGTCCGCATAAATGTCTGGCTATGGGTCATTATATTACTTTCCACATTCTGTAGGAGGAAGATAGCTGAGCAAAAGTCAATTTATGACTGAGTCGGTGTTTACATTTTTTCTTTAGGAGCCTGCAGAACACCTTCCTGTACAAAAGATGCTATCATATAGGCAAAAGGCTCTATGTCAGCACCAATTCCACTTTTCCACATCCAATGAGTTGTGTAGATGTTATCAGCAATGGGGCTTTGATATCAGTTTGTGGAGAGACACCTATATTCTTGGCAATAACCTCGGTTGTTTAGAGATACCATGGTATCCCTTTGGCCATAAGCTCAATTAGGTATAATCCTAGTAGTATTCAAGATCATTTGGTATCAAGAGATGCCTCCCCCATTATTTGGTGACATAATTTACATTGCCTTAATACATACATAAATGTGCATGGATGTATTAGAAATCTTTTGCAGTATTAGATTTCCATATCACCCTCAAATGGCCCTTAATTTTAGCTGTATCTTCCTGTATTCCCTCTTTCTCCCTCCTTTTCTACCCTCCTGAGACTTGATCTTCTTGTTCCTGTCCTTCCCCATGCACCTTTAACTATATATTCTTTTGCTTTTTGTAGAAAGATCTATATACCCTCATCCCTCTCTAGTCCCTTAATCTATACCTACCCTCTTTGGTTTGTGGGTTGTAGCTTGGTTATTGTGACTTACCAGATAATATTCACATATAAACAAATGACATTTTTGTCCTTCTGGATGTGGGTTAACTCATAAAGGATGATTTATTTTTCTAATTCCATCAATTTTCCTGTGAATTTTGTGATTTTTAAAAGGCTGAATAGTAGCACCCTGTTGTAAAAATGTGCCATATTTTCCTTATTCTTTTATCCATTGATGGACATCAAGGTTGCTTCCAGTTTCTATCTATTATAAGTAGAACAGCAATGAACATGGTAAAGAAGGAGTCTCTGTGGCACAGTGAAGCATTCTTTGGGAATCTGTCCAACAGTTAGGTATACCTGGACAGAATGTGGAGTAAGGGGAACAACATTCATCTATTGTTAGTGAGAGTGCAAACTTATACAGTGACTATGAAAATCAGTGTGGCACCTCCTAGGAAGATAAATCCAGCTCTACCAAAGTTGGACAGATACTCAAAGGTTTCTTCATCCTGCCACAGAGACTCCTTGTTCATTGCTACTCTATTCATATAAACAGATATTAAATGCAACCTAGATGTCCATCAATGAATGAAGGGACAAGGAAAATTCAATTTGATGCAGTTGATTAACATATGTGTTTTTGTGCCAATACCATGCTACTTTTATTACTATAGTTCTATAGTATAATTTGAAATTGGGCATAGTGATACATCATCAGTAATTTTATTAGTCAGGATTGTTATAGCTGATCTGTTCTTGGATTTTTGTTGTTGTTATTGGTGTTTATTTTATTGTTGAATATGTCTTTGTGTGTTTCTATATAATACTGAAAATTGTCCTTAAAAGGTCAGTGAAAAATGGTCTTGGAATTTTGAACAGGATTAAGTTGAATCTATTGATTGCTTTAGGTAGGGTGGCCATTTCCATTATGTTAATCCTACTGATCCATAAGCAGGAAAGATCTTTACATCTTCTAGTATCTTCTTCAATTTCTTTCTTCAATGTCTTAAAGTTTTATCACAAAACTCTTTAACTTTCCTGGTTAGAGTTACTTTAAGATATTTTTATATTATTTGATGTACTATAAAAGCTGCTGTTTCCTTGATTTTATCATCCATTTTTTGTCATTTGTATATTGGAGGGCTAAAGATTTTTTTTGTGTGTGAAGTAATTTGTATCCAACTGCTTTGTTAAAAGTGTTCATCCATGGTAGGTGTTTCATGGTAGAATCTTAGGGTCACTTTTGTATACCAGCAAATCATTTGTAAATAAAGATACTATGACTTCTTTTCCAAGTTGATGTGGGCTTTCCCTCTATGTTATGAATACCATTGGTGAATAAAGAAACTGCCTTGGCCTGTTGATAGGGCAGAACTTAGGTAGGTGGGGAAAACTAAACAGAATGCTGGGAGAAAGGAGACATAGTCAAGAGGAGGCATGGAGCTGCCATTGGAGAGAGATGTGCTGAAACTTTGCTTGTAGGCCACAACCTCATGGTGATGCACAGAAAAATGGATATGGGTTAAATTAAGATGTAAGAGTTAGTCAATAAGAAGTTAAAGCTAATGGGCCAGGCAGTGATTTAAATAATACAGTTCTGTGTGATTATTTAAGGGCTAAGCATCTGGGAACAAACTAGGGTCTCCTTCCAACACCAAGTTGTACCCCTTGACTATCTGCAGTTGTCTTATTGTTCTATTGAAGACTACAAATACTATATTGAATAGGAAAGTGAACAACTTTATGCTGTCCTTGAATTTAGTGGATTTGCTTTGACTTTCTATTAGTGTTGGCTCCTCACTTTCTGTCTACATTGATTGTTTTCACATATGTTCCTTGTATCCGTAAGCTCTCTAGGAATTTTATCATTAAGGGGAGTTGAATTTTTTTCAAAGGCCTTTTCTGCATCTAAATGAGGTAACCATTTGTTTTTGTTTTTCAGTTTGTTTGAATGATACATTATATTTATCTACTTATATATGTTTGAACTATTCATGCATATCTGGAATTGTCTTGGTGGCTGATCATTTTTATGTGCTCTTAGATTCACATTGTAAGTATTTCACTGAGAATTTGTGCATCAATGTTCATTGGCCTGATTAGATGATGATGATGATGATCATGATATGCTTTGCAAACTGTTTTACTAAATGAGTTTCTTGATCTAGAACTAATTTTTTAAGATATTCTCAGTAATTGAAAAGTCAGTTGATTTATCATAGCAAACATAACCTTTCTTGCATTATTACAATGAGGATATTCAGCATAGTGTTTGAACCCTAAAATTCACTAATGTTAAAATTGATTAATAATAATCATACATTTTTGAGATGCTCTATTGTGCTTCATACATGTATCCCCTACAAAATGAATCAACTTTTTTTGTAGAATGCAAATTAAAAATTCTCTCTTGTTTTCATGGAGAGATATGTCCAACAACTTTAAAGATATGATTGATTGCTGAGCCTTTTGGAAACATATAACATGGTTAATTATAATCACTGTCTGTATAATATACAAAGAGATTATTTCTCCTATCAAAATGTAACTTTGTACCCATTGATCAGTTGACTTGATCCCACTCACTTTCACCAGCCACTGTTAAGCATGCTTCTACTTCCTGTTTCTAGGAGCTTGACTGTTTAAGATAGGCATGTAGGAGAAATCACATAATCTATGTCTTGGCACCTGGTTTGTTTCAGTTTGCATTATTTTCTCCAGATCTCTATATGTTTCGATAACCAATAGAATTTCAATGTTTTTATTATTGATGCATATCACTCCATTGTGAATTTGTACTCTATTTTATCACTCATGTGCCGTTGGGCACCCAGGATGACTCTGTATTTGTCCAAGTAGAACAGTGCTAAAATGAATATGGAAATACAGATATCTTTCAACATGATTCCAAATCTTTTAGGTCTATTTCCAGCAGTGAAATTGCTGAATCTTGTAGTACTCTTTGGGCTGAGGAGGGAGGAAGACTTGACTGGGGGAGGGGAGGGTGGAATAGGAGGTGGTGGCGGGGAAGAGGCAGAAATCTTTAATAATTAAATAAAAAAAATAAAAAAACACAAACAAAACAAAACAAAAACATCTGTACTTTTTTCACACCAACTCCACTAATTTACATTCCCTCAAGCAGTGTAAAAGCTCCAGTTTTTCATAGCCTTGCTGTATCTTCTATCTTCTTCTGAGAGTGGTTTTAATGGAAGCACAATGATTTTTCACTGTTGTTCCCATTTAGAACTCTCCAATAATGAGTGACCTTAAGAACTTTTCCTTACACACATTGACTACTGTGCTTTTAAGAGGTTCCTATTCAAAAAATTTTTTAAAAAATCCAATTATTACTTTACTGCTGAGTTGAATTCCTTAAATATTGTGGACATTAACATCTTTTTAAATAGTAGTTTGCAATTTTTTTCATTCTCTGTGATGTCTTTTTGCCTTGTTGCTTCTTTGCTAAGTCAAAGCTATATGGCTTGAGTAATTGCATTTGTCTGTTTTGTAATTTAATTTCTTTTCTGAGAATTCCATACATGAATTATATATTTATATTATTTCCAATTCTCCCTCTTTATCCTCCAACTTTTCTCACTTTCCTGACTCTTGGATTCATGACCTCTTCTTCTTTAATAAATATTGCTACATATATATTCACTTATATAAACACACAGCCTACTGAGTCTATTTATTGTTGTTCATTTGTGTGCGTGTTTAATGTGAACCACTTGGAATGTTGTAGTGTTCCTCTGATTACTTTTAATAGTTTTATAGTTTGAAAACTTTGTATTTGAGATTATTTTCTGTATTCTTTTATTTGTTTTCCCTGGTATATTGCATCTTAAACAAAGATTTCCTTCCCTCCTCTCCTCCCAGCCTCTCTCATCAGCATATCCCCTCCCTACCAGATCCATTCCTTTCTTTTCCAAAGAGGGCAGCCTCTCAGAGATATCAAACAAATAAGCCATAGTAAGTTATAATAAAATAAAATACATCCCCTCATGTTAAGGCTGGACGACCAACAGAAGGAGAAAATGGCAAGGAAATCAGAGACACCCTCCCCACTCTCACTGTTAGTAGTACCTCAGGAACTCCCAAGACATACCACCATACCATCTATGCATAGGATCTAGGTCAGACCCATGCAGGCTCTCTGATTGTTGGTTCAGTCTCTATGGGCCCTGATAGTTGATTATGTGAGCCTTTCTCCTGTGGGATCTTGACCCCTCTGGCTACCAATCTCTTCTTTACAATCTTCTGCAGGATCCCCAAATCTGCCTATTTATTTGTGGTGGGTCTCTGAATCTGCTCACATCAGATACTGGAAGAAGCTTCTCTGATGACAATTATGTTAGACACTGGCTAGTTATATAAGTTCAGGCTCCATAGAAATCTTCACTAGTGTCACCCTCGTGATTTCCTGGGAGTTTCCACTGCTTTTAGTTTCTATCTGCCCCCAAATGCCCTCCAATTTCTGCAGTCTTGCCCAGTACTCTCTCCCCAGCTCTCACCCCCGCATCTAATCCTTCCTATTCCTATCTCCACCTTCTTCCAGTGTGCCTGAGAATAATATTCTGTTTCTCCATCCCAGGGAGATCCATTCATCTTGAGTCCTCCTTCTTACTTAGCCTTGAAACCATTTTTATATGCTTTGACTATATGAAAGATAGTTGATACTCTCTGCATATGGAGTTATTTCATAACATTTATCAAAAAGAATGTCTTTGTCCAGATGTAAGATCTTGTTTCCTCTGCCAAAAATTATTTGGCCTTAAGAATATATATGTGTTTCTATGTTTTCTATTCTATTGCATTGATACAGGTGCTTTTTTTTTTAGCAGAATGATATCTCCACTTAATGCTGTGTATTTCTATATATTTACATTACATTTTGAAATCAAATAGTAAGATGGTATCTTAATGTTGTCTTGATTTGCATTTCCCTGATTGCTAAGGAAGTTGAGCATGATCTTAAGTGACTTTTGGCCATTTGAACTTCTTCTGTTGAAAAGTCTCTGTTCAGCTCAGTGCCCCATTTTATAATTGGATTGATTAACCTTTTACGGTCTAATTTCTTGAGTTCTTTGTATATTTTGGATATCAGACCTTTGTCAGTTGCGGGGTTGGTGAAGATCTTCTCCCAGTCAGTGGGTTGCCTTTCTGTCTTAGTGACAGTGTCCTTTGCTTTACAGAAGCTTCTCAGTCTCAGGAGGTCCCATTTATTCAATGATGTCCTTAGTGTTTGTGCTGCTGGGGTTGTACGTAGGAAGTGTTCTCCTGTGCCCATGTGTTGTAGAGTACTTCCCACTTTCTCTTCTATCAGATTCAGTGTGTTTGGACTGATATTGAGGTCTTTAATCCATTTGGACTTGAGTTTTGTGCATGGTGATATATATGGATCTATTTTCATTCTTCTACAGATTGACTTCCAGTTTTGCCAGCACAATTTGTTGAAGATGCTCTCTTTTTTCCATTGTATACTTTTAGCTCCTTTATCGAAAATCAGGTGTTCATAGGTTTGTGGGCTAAAGTCAGGGTCTTCTATTCTATTCCATTGGTCGACTTCTCTGTTTTTATGCCAGTACCAAGCCGTTTTCAGTACTGTAGCTCTGTAATAGAGTTTGAAGTCAGGGATGGTAATGCCTCCAGACAATCCTTTATTGTATAAGATTATTTTGGCTATCCTGGGTTTTTTGTTTTTCCATATAAAGTTGATTATTGTCTTCTCCAGATCTGTGAAGAATTTTGATGGGATTTTGATGGGGATTGCGTTGAATCTATAGATTGCTTTTGGTAGAATTGCCATTTTTACTATGTTGATCCTCCCAATCCAAGAGCAAGGGAGGTCCTTCCATTTTCTGGTGTCCTCTTCAATTTCTTTCTTCAAAGACTTAAAGTTCTTGCCAAATAGATCTTTCACTTCCTTGGTCAGAGTTACCCCAAGGTATTTTATGCTATTTGTGGCTATCGTGAAAGGTGATGCTTCTCTGATTTCCCTCTCTGCTTCCTTATCCTTAGTGTATAGGAAGGCAACTGATTTTTTGGAGTTGATTTTGTATCCTGCCACATTACCAAAGGTGTTTATCAGCTGTAGGAGTTCTTTGGTAGAGTTTTTGGGGTCGGTTATGTATACTATCATATCATCTGCAAATAATGAAAGCTTAACTTCTTCCTTTCCAATACGGATCCCCTTGATCCCCTTATGTTGTCTTATTGCTATTGCTAGAACTTCAAGCACTATATTGAAGAGGTATGGAGAGAGTGGACATCCTTGTCGTGTTCCTGATTTTAGTGGGATGGCTTTGAGTTTTTCTCCATTTATTTTAATGTTAGCTGTCGGCTTGCTGTAAATAGCTTTTATTATATTTAGGTATGCCCCTTGTATCCCTAATCTCTCCAAGACCTTTATCATAAAGGAGTGTTGAATTTTGTCGAATGCTTTTTCAGCATCTAATGAAATGATCATATGGTTTTTTTCTTTCAGTTTATTTATATGGTTGATTACATTGATAGATTTGCGTACGTTGAACCAGCCCTGCATCTCTGGAATGAAGCCTACTTGATCATAATGGATAACTTTTCTAATGTGTTCTTGGATTCGGTTTGCCAGTATTTTATTGAGAATTTTTGCGTCGATGTTCATGAGTGAGATAGGCCTGTAATTCTCTTTCTTGGTTGGGTCTTTGTGTGGTTTTGGTATCAGGGTAACTGTAGCTTCATAAAAGGAATTTGGCAATGACTCTTCTGTTTCTATATTGTGAAATACATTAAGAAGTATAGGTATTAGCTCTTCTTGGAAGTTCTGGTAGAATTCTGCATTGAAACCATCTGGCCCTGGGCTTTTTTTGGAAGGGAGATTTTTGATAACTGTTTCTAATTCTTCGCGACTAACAGGTCTATTTAGATCGTTCACCTGGTCTTGGTTTAGGTTTGGTATATGGTACTTATCTAAAAAAGTGTCCATTTCTTTTGCATTTTCCAGTTTTGTGGCGTACAGGCTTTTGTAGTAAGATCTAATGATTCTCTGAATTTCCTCTGTGTCTGTGGTTATGTCCCCCTTTTCATTTCTGATCTTATTTATTTGCATGTTCTCTCTCTGTCGTTTAATTAGTTTGGATAGGGGTTTGTCAATCTTGTTGATTTTCTCCAAGAACCAACTTTTTGTTTCATTGATTCTTTGGACTGTTTTCTGTGTTTCTATTTTGTTGATTTCTGCCCTCAGTTTGATTATTTCCAGTCTTCTACTCCTCCTGGGCGCGTCTGCTTCTTTTTTTTCTATAGCTTTCAGGTGTGCTGTTAAGTCCCCAATGTATGCTTTTACACCGGTCAGAATGGCTAAAATCAAAAACACCAATGATAGCCTCTGCTGGAGAGGTTGTGGAGAAAGGGGCACTCTCATCCATTGCTGGTGGGAATGCAAACTTGTGCAACCACTTTGGAAAGCAGTGTGGCGGTTTCTCAGGAAAGTCGGGTTCAACCTACCTCTTGACCCAGCAATACCACTATTGGGAATATACCCAAGAGATGCCCAAACATACAACAAAAGTATATGCTCAACTATGTTCATAGCAGCATTGTTTGTAATTGCCAGAACCTGGAAACAACATAGATGTCCTTCAATGGAAGAATGGATGAAGAAAGTATGGAATATATACATATTAGAGTACTACTCAGCAGTAAAAAACAATGACTTCTTGAATTTTGCATACAAATGGACGGAAATTGAAAACACTATCCTGAGTGAGGTAAGCCAGACCCAAAAAGAGGAACATGGGATGTACTCACTCATATTTGGTTTCTAGCCATAAATAAAGGACATTGAGACTATAATTCGTGACTCTAGAGAAGCTAAATAAGAAGGTGAACCCAAAGAAAAACATATAAGCATCCCCCTGAATATTAACCTTCATCAGGCGATGAAAGAAGACAGAGACAGAGACCAACATTGGAGCACTGGACTGAAGTCTCACGATCCAAAGGAGGAGCAGAAGGAGAGTGAGCACGAGCAAGGAACTCAGGACGGCGAGGGGTGCACCCACACACTGAGGCAATGGGGATGTTCTATCGGGAACTCACCAAGGCCAGCTGGCCGGGGACTGAAAAAGCATGGGACAAAACCGGTCTCGCTGAACATAATGGACAATGAGGACTACTGAGAACTGAAGAACAATGGCAATGGGTTCTTGATCCTATTGCATGTAATGGCTTTGTGGGAGCCCAGGTAGTTTGGATGCTCACCTTAATAGACCTGGATGGAGGTGGGTGGTCCTTGGACCTCCCACAGGGCAGAGAAACCTGCTTGCTCTTTGGGCTGAGGAGGAAGGAAGACTTGATTGGGGGAGGGGGAGGGAATGGGAGGTGGTGGCGGGGAAGAGGCAGAAATCTTTAATAATTAAATTAATTAATTAATAAAAAAAATCAGCAAGGAAAAAAAAAATAAATAAATAAAATGTGAATATATCTGCTAAAAAAAAAAAAAAAAAAAACAAATAGTGTGGATCTTTCAGTTTTTAAGATTTATTTATATTGTTTTTAATTGTGTGTATGAGTGTCTTTGTTGGGGTCCATACATGTGAGTGCCAATGTCTTCTAAGGCTAGAATATCAAATCCCCTTGAATCTGGAGTTACAGGTAGTTGTGAGCAATTAGATGTAGATGCTAGGAACTGAATTCAGTTCTTCTGCAAGAGCAGTTAAGAGAGCTCTTGACAATTGAGCTATCGCCCACCCCCTAATGCTTTTAGTTTTAACTTTTGGCTCTGGATGGTCTTGTTTTCCTCCTAGTTATACTCATATAGGGACTATTCATGTTTCCATGAGGATGCTTATTTATATTTTAATCCTCAATTTCTAGTCTAAGAAATAGTATTTGAATGTTGTGTTTATTCCTTAAGGTGCAGGGAACACAAATTCTTACATAACAGGCAATTTGAGTCAGTATTCCTTTTAAAGTTTTTTATATCATAATCAGAAATTATCAAAAATCTATCTAAATATAGAAACATAATGAGTAAATAAAAAACAAAAGTTCATTCAAGTAAAATTGGAAAACCACACAACTTTAAGATAATTTTATTGACAAAATAAATATTAAATTACTAACCTCTTATTGAATAATAAAAATCTGAAGCCCATAGCAATCATTTATAAAGCTCAGAGATACTGAGAAATTATAAGTAAATTGGAATACTTTTACTTTTACTCTACAGAGTGAGGGAAATAACTCTGGTGTGTGTGTGTGTGTGTGTGTGTGTATGTCCCACTCTTGTGCATTTTTATTATTCCAAATGATAATAATACTTTATTAATTACATTAATCTAATGAGGATTTTTTTTAAAAAAATACTTGAGTATTTTTAAATATTCCTTACCTTTAGTAAAACTTACTGTAGTTGGAGGAAGGGGCTGTGTCCTGCCGCCCGGTAGCTTAACCCCTGAAATAACCACACAGAAATTGTGTTAATTAAATTAATGCCTGGCCCATTATATCTAGCCTCTTCTTGGCCAACTCTCACATACTGATCTAACCCATTTCTACCAATCTGTGTTTACCATGAGGTCAGGGCTTACCAGGAAAGATCCTAACCAGTGTAAGTCTCAGACAGCAGTTTCATGGCATCTGCTTGACTCTGTTCTCCTTCCCACTATCCAGTTCTGTCTACTCCACTGACCTAAGTTTTCCCTATCAAAAGGGCAAGGCAGTCTCTTTATTCAACCAATGAAATCAACACACAAACAGAAAGACCTCCTACACCAACTACAATATTGACTGCTAAGTAAGATAATTCCTGGGAAGATATTATTTGTATGAAATTCTCACCACCAATAAGATGAGTCAGTTTTCATCACAGAAAAGAAGTTGGTTTATATAATCCAAGTTTAGAAGAATGTTTTGAGAATACAAATACATATATTCATATGAGGGATCCTGCATTTCTTTTTAACAGAAAATCCAACTGAAGGCAGAAGATAAGCAAATAGACATCCAGCTCTCAGTCAACAGGAACAAGGAATATGGAGGAAGCATGTTCCTGAAAGAATAAATGGAGCCATAACTTTTATGGAAAGTGGTGATTCCAGTGGACTCTGTTCTCACTGGAAAAATAAAGTTTTCCCCTTTTATCGGATTGTCAGGAAGAAGATAATATGGTACCCGCAGCGGCAACAAACTATGAGAAATTTGTTATTTCTTTCCTGATCATTTGAATAAAGAAATTGCAAGGGAGAAACGTATTAGAAATTAGCTTTTGGCATTTTTCTGTCGTTCTCACTTTGATATTTAAAATTTTAAATAAAAGTCAAGTCATGGTATTAAAGGCCCTGCCCATAGATCTGACTCTGGGCCCAGACTGTCGCCTATGTTAAGAGAAAGTTGTTGTGTAAACTTAGGGAAAGGCAAGTTTTCAGTGTCTCTGCAGTGTGGTGCAATTTGGTAACTTATACATAATCTTAAACATAAACCAAGAACTATGCAGATAGTAATTTGGCTGTGATCCCTGTCTCTAGAGCATAGCTATGAGGTGTTTTGTTTGTTTGTTTTGTCAGTTTGTTTTCTTTGTTTGCCTTGGTGTCAGGATACTTGAGGGTTTGAGAAAGAACAGTTTTTACTCTTAGCATAGCAATTCCTATAGGATTCTAAATCTTAGAAACTCATTACAATACAATTACATTACAATAATTATAAAGCAATTTTAAACGTGATCGATCATCAATTACATTTAAAATACAATCAGGTTCACTTCATTTATGTGAACCCAAATTAAAGGAAAATCTATAACTTTGCTTTTCTCCTTAAGTGTTTTAAATATTCTTTATTTGAAATGCAGTTAGATTCTTTTGATTCTGGTTGAATTAACTTTTTGACTCTACTTTCTCTATGCTTGTTTATTTGATTGTTTTTGGAGTTATCTGAAGTAATATGACTACATCTTACAGAATCAAGGCAGAGAAATATCCTGCCTGAAAACCTCCTAAAATTCTCCTCTTTCCTCTGCCAGTTTTCCACAAGAAGAGACAAAAATACAAATTGTAGTTATTTTTGTCAAAAGAGTATGTGACTACACTGGAGAGGGAAGACAGAACAACATACAGGTCACACATAGTTACTCTACAAACTGTAGGTCAGGAGAATCCACTCAGATCTTGCTCTGTCTCTCTCTCTCTCTTTCTGTCTGTCTGTCTGTCTGTTTCCCTCTGTTTGTGTGTGTGTGTGTTTGCATCCCAAACTGAAAAACTTGTGCATTTTTATTATTCCCAAATAACCATATATTTACAAATTAACTGTCTGCATTTTAAAGCCATGCTAACAGACATGCTCTATCAATAACTAATCTCATTAATTTTAAAGTTATGCTTTTATGAGTGTGCTAGAACTAACACAAAAATACTAGCGCTTTTGTATTCCTTCATGTACTTTTCTTCCTTTTTAATTGACTCTTGATATTTGTATCAAATCATAATTTTTGTTTTAGATGTTATGTGTGTATCTTTTATAGGTGTTGAAAATTGTTCATGTCAGATTACAGTGTTTTCTATTAGGTGTAATCTCTTAAAAGTGTCTAAAATTATTTTTCATGCGAATATTATTTTCTTTTTTAAAGCCATGTAGGTATTTACTCTTTGTCCAGATTTTTGAGTGACACAGCTGTTAGCTGGGCCATACTCATATGTAGGTTCATTGACTATTTCATAACTCTTTTCGTCTAATACTTAAAATTAACTTTTGCTTATACTTACATCAATGATCTTGAAATTGTTTATTTTCTAAGCCAAAAGATTAAATTTCAGATATTTTACATGCATGTATGTCTAATGCTTTTAATTTAATTTTTATTTGATTGATATATTTTCTAATTAAGTAATATTTAACAATATTAATAATACTTAATAATTAAATAACATTTCTAGATAGCTATACTTATAAACATATTCCCTAAAATATAGTTACTTTAGTTCAACAACAACAGATCAGAAACACATGAAATTATAACAAAGGTGTTAGCTTTGCTTATAAATTTAACAACGGCACCTAAAAGGCTAAATCTATAAAATTATTCTTTTGTGATTGTTATGATGAGATCTTTAATCTGCTCAAAAATCCCCATGTGTGAGACAAAGTTCCCAATGCAGTAACGTTCAAAGGTTGCAGAGAAGGTCTTTGTTATGTAAAATCCCTCTTTCCTCTACTTCCTTGAGAAAATGTAGTGAATATTACCTTTGCTCTGCATTCTGTTATGATATTTGCTTCACTACCATCCCCCCAAAAAAACAAACCAGAACAAGCTACCAAGACGGGAAACCTGAAGTCGAGAAAATTTGGAGCCTTAAGTTGTTTATATATTGCCATAGCAACAGATGCAAAGCCTCCCAGACTGTCTATTATTTTTTAAATCCATATGCCAATATTTGTACTATTTAGACTTGTCTAAAGATATTTTAAACCACTAGTTTACAACTTATCACAAAATACTCCAAGAATATAAGTAGACTTTTCCCCTTTGATTTCTTAGTTTCTTAGATCTCTGTTTTATAAGGGTATTATGTATTTCAATGACTTTTAGGAGTTATTTATTGAATGTAATATATGCTTTTTCAAGATCATTTAGGCTATGTACCTTTCATCTTCTGACATCAAAAAGCATAATAAAATATGTAAGAGTTTCTAAATTATATATACTATATTAAAACATAGATATAATATTTTGTTAGATATTATAGGCACTGAAAAACAATATCAAATCAAAGTCAAATAAGTATACAGAAAACTTGCATTTTAACAGTTTGGGAAGTAACGTCAGAAAAGTGAAATATTACAGTCACTTAAAATAACTTTAGATGATGATTACTCTTCTTCCCAGATGAAATAGCATCTAGAAACTGCATTTCTTTTTACATACTATATACCTTTGTTTTTAAAGTGTCTCACCTTATTCAGGAAAATGTCATTTAAAATCTGACAAGGACTTGAGGAAACCATTTTGAGAATTATTGGCAACCATCTATCAGAAAATGTTTCCTTGGAAAGTTCTCTTCTAACAGGTATACATTTGAAAATTTTCCTTACTATGTTTCTTTTTAACATAGTTTAAGGATATTGCTTTTAAAATAAGCCAAGATAAGAAGTTTTGATGTGGAAAAATAGCAAAGATTAGAACAAACTTCTTATATTTTTAAGTCTATAAATTCCCTAAAGCAATTTTCCTGTGATGCCATTCAGTGGAACAATGTTTGGATTGCATTTTTTATCACTTGAAGATGCAGTGATGTCTGCCTTAGACAATAACAGTCTGCGTTAAATCTTAAACTTATCTTTAATTTCCCCAAAAGACTATAGGAAGGGAGTTTGTTGAATAAAAGATAAGAAGTTGAACAACTCAGAGTGGATTTTCTAAGATTTCTATCACCATGACTGATACTATTTGTGATTTAGAAACATATGCATTTTCCTTGCTACTTGGGAAAATTTCATAGCATTGATATTATTGCAAATAAGTTTACTTTCATATATTGTTACTCTGAAATATTAAATATTGAAAAAATATACAGGAAACCATAGCTTGCAATAAAATGCTGATAGAAAGATTTTTCCTCCCTACCCTGAAGGAATTTTCTATTCTAAATAATGAAAAACTACTAAGGTAAGAAATGATTCCTGATGGCTTATATCAGTAATCTTATATTGAGATAGTCTATTTATATAATTATTTACTTACTTAGTAGTTAGAAAGTGCCTATATTGAAGCTCAAGAAGAAAAGTCCTTGCTCTGTTGAGATTGCTATCAATTCCTCAAACCAAATAAATAATTAAAATGTTGGGTACAATCAAAGAAGATACTGAAAATACAGTAAAATAATAAAGTATAACTTAGGTTAATAGTTGAGAAAAACTTGTAAAAATATAAATTCCTACTCAAAGTATTTGTGTGACTATACAAACCATATATACAGATTATAATAGTAATGTGAATATTATTTACAGAGGAGAGGACTTAATTTTTTTTCAGGAAAAGGAATTATATGGCTTAGTCTGAAGGTTCCTAGCTATGAGTGGGCTGAGCTATTGTCCTTGCGCCTGTGGTAAAGTAGGGCATCATAGAGGGGAAGATAGAGCGGAACACGTTTTTCACTTCATAGCTGCCAAAATGCAAAGAAAAACATCAGTGTCCCCAAATCCCTTCAAGGACACATCAGTGACCTATCTTCCTCCTACAGTGCCCCTCCTAATTGTTTCACCAGAGTCCAAAAGGGCAGGAGGGCATAGTGTTGTCTCCTGTTCTCCAGGGCCACAGCCAGGACTTTCCAGTGATACAAGCTTGCCCTGCTCCTGAGTACACAGTTTGAAGATCTGAAGGACAGTCAGTGACTAGCCTGAACTTGTTCATGATGTAGACAAAGACAGGAAAAGAGAACCAAGGTTCTACTTCAAACACCTGGTCCTGTTACACCATTTGGTGTGCCCTCACTATCCACACCTGCCAAGAGAAGTGACCCACTTCTTTCTTCTGTATGTGCAACTCAGCCAGTGATATGCAAATTAGTGGCTCTTTACCTGCAGCACATGACCAACCTTAACCAGCATTTTGTCTACCTGATGAAAGATCTTCTCTTTGTCATCTGTCAGTGTTCCCTTGTCCAACAGCATCTGGAATGTGACATTAGGAAACTCCATCTGTGTCGTGTACATCTTCAAGAAACTCATGTATGGAGATTAGCTGGTATTGTGTTCTACTTGCTTGATGAAAAACTCACTGATGTCAATATTCGTTATACCTTCATACCCATATCATATAGCTGTTTGCTCAGCTTAGAGTTGCTCTATCCAGTCACAAGCAGCTTTTCCCTGGGCTTGATGTAGAGAAGTATATGTGTATAGGAGGGGGTAAATGATTATGTGTGCATATCATATATATATATAATGTGTGTGTGTGTGTGTTTCTGTGCCTGTGTGTGAAAGTTAAAGGTCAACTTTCTTTATCTTCTAAGCTTCCAACTTTATTCATTGTGTCAGGGTCTCTGTATAAAGCTGAAGTTCATGCATTCAGGTAGATTGGCTGATCAGTAATCTACATGCCTCTACTCCCCATCCTTCCAGCATTTAGGTTAAAAAAAATGGTCACTACTTCAAGTTTCTACATAGATGCTAGGAATTCAAATCTAATGTGGGATTCCCCTCTGTATACTGTAAATACCATTGGTGAATAAAGAAACTGCTTTGAGCCTATAGCAGAGCAGGGCAGAATTTCGGTAAGCAGAGAAACTAAACTCAATGCAGGGAGGGCGAAGGAAAAGAAGAGAAGCCATGGAGCTACCACCAGATACACTCATGCCAAAACTTTGCCAGTAAGCCACTGCCACATGGTGATACACAGATTAATGGAGATGGGTTAAACTAATATGTAAGAATTAGCCACTAGAGATAATGGGCCAAACAGTGATTTAATTAATACAGTTTCTGAGTGATTATTTTAGGGCTGAAAAACTGGGAAGCTGGGAAATAAAACAAGTGGCCCTTCCTCCAAAACAAATCCAGCTGTTCATGATTCTGCAGCAAATACCTACTCACTATGAAATCTCTTCATCCTATACACAGATATGTTAAGGATTAGTGAAACAAATTTCCAGACAGGAAGAAGGAAAGGAAGGAAGAAAGGAACAAATGAATGAAGGAACAAAGGAAGGAAGGAATTGTGCATAATGCCAAGTGTCTAAAGTCAAAGAACTGTCAGAGGATCAGTGCAGCTGGAAAAGAGTGAACAAACTAAGCAAGGTCAGTAGGCATGAAAACCAGGTAAGGGGTCAGTGACATAGATTCTTATTGGTTATTTCAGTCTATTTCAGTGATGTTTTGTTTCAAACTGATATATTACAATGGGGAGACTTCAAAGTCTCTTAAATAATGGAACAGTAGATATTCCTTCTAACTTCAGTGTGTTAAGTTGTTGGAGTATGCATGAGAAATGATTATGAAAGTAGGGGAAGACAGAAGGTTATTGAGATATGACATATAAACATTGCCATAGCTTAGTCAAGAGGGATGCTTTTCATTGTAGAAAGATCAAAGAGAAGCAAGAATGCTGAAACAAAGACAAGCTTTGATCATGGATTAGTGAGAGGCAAAAAATGTTTTGGAAATGGATAGAACTTGAATAAAGCACCTTGGAAGATAATTTACAAGGCACCATGAAAAATACATTGCATGCCTGTTTAATCTGTTGTTGTTGTAGGAAATCTGGTAGAAATGCCATGGAAGAAAGAAATAAAATGCCCAAGTATTTTCTGTGGGGCATCTCATGAAATACAGTCCCAATTCTACACCACAAAAGAAATGTAGTCGTTTAGGTAAGGAATTCTCAAACTATTTATTTAAAAGGAATTCTTTATAATTCTTATAAATCATTCCTTGATCCATCTTGAAATAAATAATAAACATAACAAAAAAGAGACATTTAATATTTATATGTAGAATCATTTATTTCAAAACAAAATAAAACATAAGAATCAATGGCAGCAAATAGTAAGCAATGAAACTAAAGACACAGAATGAACCAAACCATGTCATGACTTTGAAGCTACAAAAAGAACTTGGGGCTTTTTTTCTTTCACTCATAAGAATTTATTTGTAAACAGAGACTTCTCTTTCATGGCTGAACCACCTAGACCCAAATAATCACACAGAAACTATATTAATCACAACATTGTTTGGCCAGTGGTTCAAGTGTATTCCTAGCGAGGTTTATATCTTAAATTAATCTATTTCTATCATTTTATATTTTACCAAGAGGCTTGTGGTTTGTTACCTCTTGCTTCTTGGGCAGTTACATGGCATCTACCTCCTTCAGCAACTACATAATATCTCTTTGACTCCACCTACTCTCTCTATATTTCTCCTTCAGCCTGGTTATAGTCTGTCCTGCCATAGGCCAAAGCAGCTTTATTCATTAAACAATTAGAACAACACATATATAGAATGATATCCTATATCATCTCCCCTTTTATTTCTAAATAAAAAGTAAGATTTTAACTTTAACATAGTAAAATTACATATAAAACTTTAACATAGTAAAATTACATCTAACAAAATAATTATCAAGCAAGAATTATAGTTACAATATTTAGTCCACTTATGTTTGGTAAATTAAAGAAATACTCTATCATGTATCCTATCTTTGTGAGTCTAAAGTTTTATATCTAATTTATCTTTTATCACAACTAAGGAGAAAACTGCAACTATGACTATCTAGTCTTCAACCCCATCAAACATCTGAGAAGGGGAATAATATTACCTGAGTAAACAGGAAGTGCAATCAAGCAACTTCCAAAACTCTAGAATTGACAGAGACATCTTACTGCCTGAACAGTCACCCAAAGTTCTATAACATTGGGGCATCCATCTTCAGCATATAGATCCATAGCATCCGGCAGACTTTTCCATGAAGCAGAAAATTTGAAAGACTGTTCCACCTATATAGACACAGCTCATCAGTCACTTTCATCAGTGTCTTTCAGAATGTCTGGCAGTTTCTTCTGTGAAACAGAAACCCTAAAGGACCATCCCATCTTTTGGAAAGTTTGTCACTTTTCTGTGAGTTCTGCATTTCCAGTTCATTCAGCATACCATCAAGCAGTCCAGGCAAGAGCAATTTCTTGTGCAAATGGCTAACAAACCCCATAAGGAACTTCTTAGATGCTCATCGTCCTCTTGAAGTAGACTGGTACTGTCAGAAGCAGATACATCTTTCTGTCAAGAAAAGTCTATGTTATTAGAACATTTTAATGCCTTATTCCATAGGTCTTTGAAGTGTTGAAGATTATCTAACTAACTGAAATTCATCTCTCTATATCTAGAAAACCTAACATGACAAAGTGTTGACTATTATAGATGACATATGTTAATAAGCACAATACCTTAAACAAGAGCAGAAATACATATGCAGAGTGTAGCAAATTGACCTTAAATTTGTATCAATAGACTAAAGTCCACACCAATGTAAAGTATTCATCTCTATATATCATAAACCCCTTTAGATGAAAAAATATTTATAAACAATAATTTTTGGAATTTTGACTATGGTTTTTCCAAACTGCTCTCTGCAGTTTGCTGGTTGAAGTATTTAGTATTTTTAGGGTTCACAAAGATCTTTCAGGGGTCTTGTTCCATCAAATCACATTAGCCTGAAAGGAATGTACAGGTAGAAACAAAAACAGTACCTCTTTTGAAAAGTAACATATCCTTAGAATCAAATTTCAAAGTCATTAAAATATACATGTTGATTTAGCTTAGCAACCTCCAGAATCAAATGTTTCCCAGCAGATAGAAAATTTAAAAAAAACACAATAATAAATATAATCTAGATTCTTTGTGTATATTCCATATTTACATGGCTTACTTTTTAGTCCTTTAATCTATGACTGTCTGTACTCTTTTATATTACTTTTATGTCTCTGTAAAGACTTTTATTTTTTAAAACTACTTATTTCTTTTTAGAACTGTCTATACTCCTTTTCCTCTCATTCCTAACCTTATGTACATTTTTTAAACAGTCTTTGATCCATTCATAGGTTTATTTGTCTCTGAATCTGTCTTTATTGCATATCTCTAATCATTTTCTGACCAGGAGGGCCTTTTGTTTTTTTAAATGTTAAGTGGGCATGACTAGGAACAAATCCATGACCCTCCTGTTGGCTCTACCCCATCCAACATGGCAGAGATATGTTCACCTGTTCATTGTCTCTGCAAGCCATGTTCAATGCCCCAGCTCCAGGGACAAAGCAAGTCTATGTTGCCATTAAACAGTTTGCAACACACTGCTCACAGACCCCATTTAAGTGTAGGAACTCCCAAAAGAGCCAGAGTTTCTGCTGCCAGCATGAATCAGGAAGCTGGCTCTTAAAGGATTTTTTGCTGCTGACACTGAGTCAAGGAGCCTTCTCTTAAGGAATCATGCCACTGCCTGCTTCTAGCAAACAGAGCCTATCTGGAAAAAAATGCAGCTACCAAAAAGCTGTGTTTGGCTCCCATTTTTTGTGGGTTTGGAAGCCCCCCACTTTTAAAGCTTTTTTTTTTTTTTTTTTTTTGGTTTTTTCGAGACAGGGTTTTTCTGTGGTTTTGGAGCCTGTCCTGGAACTAGCTCTTGTAGACCAGGCTGGTCTCGAACTCACAGAGATCCGCCTGCCTCTGCCTCCCAAGTGCTGGGATTAAAGGCGTGCGCCACCACAGCCCGGCTAACTTTTCTTTTTTCTTTTTTTTTGGTCTTATGTGGATCCATGCCCCAGACGATGAGTACCATTTTGTTGGTGTACAAAACAGTTCCACCATAGCCCAAAATGGAGTATAACAAAGGTTTATTTAATTGGGGATAAACTCACAGAAAGAGGAGCAATCCACAGTCCTCTGCGTGTGCTGGGAAGTGAAACTGAATCCAGCAGACAAGAAGGTCTTGCCCTGTAAAGAGAACACCATTTTTCTTATCCATTGCTAAATGATTAGGCCTCAAAACATGTATACATACATGTTATATTTTGAACTATACATGTATGCATATATGTATATATTCATATGATAAAATTAATGAAATAGAGGCCATGAGATTGAAGTAGAGCACAGAAGGGCATATGGGAGATTGTGGAGGGAAGAAAGAGAAAGAAAGGATGTTGTAATCATATTATAATCTCAGAAATTTAAAATGACATTATAGATGTCTATTTTAGAAAAGTAACTGGTTGTATACTAGAAATTTTTTTTCAAGAACAGATTAAATATAGGATATTCAGTTAACTGTTGGGTTATCTCAATGAGAAGCCAGAGAAATAAAGAGAAGAATGAATGCTAAAGATGAAAAGAAAATAGAGTTAAGAAGAGAAAGGAAAAACATTCAGGGCTTGGTGACTAAGAGACATATTAAAGAGGGGAACTGTCAGGATTCTCTAAACAAGCACTGTTTTCGAATGTCCAAATGTATCATGTATCCAGATGGAACCTGTTAAAGAGAAGAGATACACTTCAGGAGAACCTGGCTCCAGGGCTGTTGTAAATAGGAAGAAGAATCAAGTGTGTTACTAATATTAGTCACTCAGATTCAGACCCCTGGAGCAAGCTTGCCAGACAGACTATCCCGAGCAACTGGTTTTAAGTTCAATTTAGAGACCTTGTCTCAGTGAACATGGTGGAAAGTGGAGAGGACTTTTGTAATTAACTGTGGCCCTCTACACAAATACATACATGATCATGAATGCATACCTGAGTACACATGTGAAAACACACACATACACATGCACATGAAAAAAGAAATAAAAAAGCTTTTCTTTACTTTAGGAAAGGAGATATTTATGAGATTAACACACATACACACATTACTTTAAACTGTTTTTCATATTTTGGTTAAAAGTATAATAAGTAAGAATATTATCCAAGATATCAGTGTTTTGGAATAATCCATTTGTATACTCTGAATATGTATTATTCCTATTGGTTTAACATTGTAGAATTTCCTTCTGTATATGTGTTGCTTTTATTGGTTGATGAATAAAATTGTTTCAGCAAAAGCCTTAACAGAACAAAGCCAGGTAGAATATCTGAACAGTGATATAATGAAAAAGTAGGCAGGGTCAGAGTCAGCATGTAGCTTCTGAAGGAGAAAAATACCAGAACATTACCTGGAGGTCGCAGTTTCATGGCAATTCATAAATTAATAGAAATGTGTTAGTGATGTAAGAGCTAGCTAAAAATATACCTGATCCATTGGTAAAACAATATTGCAATTAATATAGCATCTGTGTGATTATCTGGGTCTGGGTGGCAGGGAAATGAAAGCACAGTTTCTGTCTACAGTTTAATAAAGAGTCAACTGACTAATAGCTAGGCAGGAGAAGCCAACCAAAAAAGAAATACTGAGAAGAAAAGAGGTGGAGTCACAGGTCAGATGCAGAGGAGCCAGGGGATGGATATGCCATTCTGAAAAACCTACTCCTACATAATAGAGTGCAGATAAGATATATGAGTTAAACTGGGGTAGTGGTGGTACACGCCTTTAATCCCAG
Organism: Chionomys nivalis; assembly: GCF_950005125.1. Taxonomy (NCBI): domain Eukaryota; kingdom Metazoa; phylum Chordata; class Mammalia; order Rodentia; family Cricetidae; genus Chionomys; species Chionomys nivalis. The sequence continues at coordinate 23,862,710 of NC_080105.1, forward strand.
CACTCAGGAGGCAGAGGCAGGCTTGTCTCTGTGAATTCAAGGCTAGCCTGGTCTACAGGTCAAGTTCCAGGACTGGCTCCAGAGCTACTGAGAAACCCTGTCTCAGAAAAAAGAAAGAAAGAAAAAGAAAGAAAGAAAGAAAGAAAGAAAGAAAGAAAGAAAGAAAGAAAGAAAGAAAGAAAGAAAGAGAGATAGATGAGTTAATTTAAGTTGTAAGGGCTAATAGTAACAAACCTAAGCTAATGACTGAGCATTTTTAACTAATAATAAGTCTTTTGTTGTAATTCAGGAGTGGGTTGGAGGGACAGAAAAGTCCATAGTCCATCTATGTACCAAAAAAGTTCAGAAGGTGTGACAGGTATTTTAGGATTTGGGGATTAATCAGTTTCAGTTGATTCAATTAGTTATTCAGAATTTATGAAAACTGTAATAAAATGCAAAAGTCAGATTTTTTTCCTATTTTCTATCACATGAGCATCCTGAGAAGAACCAAGGATGGAGAAAAGGAAGAAGGAAACGAAACTGGAAATTGAATAATGAGTAAGTTTTCTCCCTAGATTCTGCTGTTTTATTAGAGTGTCTTATGAGGAATCTTAGGACCCCAACACACTAGACGTTGACAACTGGGCACATGTGGGAGTAATTTGTCCTTAATTAAATCATTTGAAATGGGAAAACCCACTTCTAATATGAATCTTTGAGGTAGGAAGATACACCTTAAATCAGATCTTTTGAGGTAGGAAGATCCATCTTTATTCTGGTTCATACTTTCTGCTAGAGGCCTATATAAAGGACATGGATGAAGGAAGTTTGCTCTCTGCCTTTCCCTCCCTCTCTCCTTCCCTCTTCCTTCTTCTTTCTCTGCCTCTTCTTCTTTCTCTCTCCCTGTTTGTTCTTGCTACCACTAACAGGTTATTCCTTCAGTGGCATTATAGTCTACTTCTTTGGGATTCCTATGTTCGCTAAGACCATCTGAGACATCAGCCTTAGCAACTGCACAACTACTGGGTTCTTGAGTCTTCAGTTCCTAAGCAACCATTGCTGGATTAGATGGACCACAGTCTGTAAACCATTTGAATAAATCTCCATATATGTGTACATATGTGTATATCTAGATATCTATCTATCTATACACACATCTATATATATCTCTATATCTATATCTATATCTATATCTATATCTATATCTATATATATATATATATATATATATATATAGAGAGAGAGAGAGAGAGAGAGAGTTTCATTCTATAAGTTCTGTTACTCTAGGGGACCTTAATCAATACCCTGCTTTCTTAATTGTGGGACAGAAAAATTAACAATTTAAAAAAATAGTGAAAATTCAAAGAAACAGAAGAAATATCTTAAACATTTTCTTAGCTTATAAAAACAGGACTGAAATGGTGTTTGGAATTGCCTTAAAAAATGTACACATTAAGATCCCTTCTGCAGTCTGAAATTGCAGTGGTTTATATGAACATGTCTTTATATTTCAGAAATGGTTCAGACCTAGTTTTATTGATTAAGTCTTAAATGCTGACTGGTGTTGTTATTCATGGTAGTAAAATTATAATGAATAAGTGAAACATGCATTTCTGTATTTCTGTATTAGTATTAGTTTTAAATTTAATAGAAAGTTCTTTATTTTTTCCTTTTATCTCTTTTTGCCCTACTTCTCTTTCTCGTTCCTTTCTTCTCATTATTTCACTATTCTGTCATATTACTAATCCACAAGCAGGCGATACAACTGTGCAATTTGCGTTTAGAAATAGCTATGTAAACACTTTATTACTAAAGGGGATCATTGGAAAATGTCTCTGCAAACATCCCAGAAAACTCATAAGCAAATGAGACTAACATGCTAATTTGAGGATTGTAAAACCATCCAATTGTTTAACTTGGTTCTGGACTTTTTGATTACTTCAAAAATAAGGTGTAAAGAGTGTGGACTTATCAATTTACATATTGAAGCCAATCTACATTGAGTTCTGAACATAAATCTATCTAAATAATGTGTGAAATCAGAAATCAAGTTTCAATGCTCAAAAGACTGATAGTGGATAAGTAAATCAATGTAGCTCAAAGATTGCATCTTTCCCAATTGATAATCATTGTTCTCAAAGTGGAGAGAAATAATAGCATTCAGGAAAGAATTATCATTTTTAGTATTATATGAGTGTCTTAAAATTTACCAGAATCCTGTTAGGCTAAGCAAGAGTTACTTTTGTCTTTGATCTTGTGATCCTCAGTGCTCTTTCTCCACACCTAGCCATTGGCATATACTACCCACAACTTCCAAACTTCACTAGGACTAGAGGAGAGTGGGAGGAGAGACGAAGAAAGGTTGGAGAAGACTTGGCATGACTTGTGCTCTCTTTTCTCACTTATGGTTCATTTCTCTAGACATTTCAAAATATCCGCTTTGTAGTCAAATTTCTGTCATTTACTTCAACATCATCACACTGGCCTAACAAAACAATTGAATTCTCACCACCCTGCATTCTTACTATCTCTAAATATGATAGAATGGTTTAAATCTGAAGTATCATCCACACATTCTTGTTTTGAGAGCATGGTCTCCAGTCTGTGGAACCTTGAGAAGGTAAGGCTGGGTCGACCAAAGCAGATCTCAAAGGGTGGACCTTTGAAGGTTATAATTGCTGTGATTCCAAGTTGATTCTCCACTTCTTAAACAGCAGCCATGTGAACAGCTTTACCACATACTCTTCCTACCTGAGAGCTTTGCCAACTGCCATACACACCATGATGAATGGACATCCCTATGAAATCTTGGGCCAAAATGAGCATTTCATCATTTATGTGGTTTCTGGAAGATTTTGGCCACACTGATAGAAAAATAACTAGAAACAAATGTCATTTGAGTCATTCCTCCCCTTCTTCAAGTGTTTGCAGATATATTTACCAAAATTTTAGATGATCAAATGAAAGTGATTGGGATTATCTGGGATTTTTGGTGTCATCATTCTTATTTTATCTTTAAATATTATTTTTCAATTAGCTAGTGTATCTTTTTGCTTTTAACATTCTCTAAATAAAACCGAAACAGCTCTGTAGTTATAACATCACAAGATTAGAAACACTGTGAAAGAAAGTCAGAGTGGCCAGCTGGGCAAATAGATAAGATTGTAATCAGCTCTGCTTTATTCCCTGTGGGCGTTCCAGCCATGCTTTGCTTATAATATGGTGTCAGAGGAGAGACTGCAGTCAGAGTGAACTAACAAACATTATGATACTTCACATAAAATATATCTAAAATTGATTCCAAATTAAGATTCAGCGTAGACTGAAAGGAAAGGAGACAGTGATTTTCCCTCTCTCAACAACTATCAACTGACTACATCTGTTCAGTAAGAGTCGGGTCTCCTTGTCTATGCCAGAATTTCAGCTGGGTTGATCTTTGCAGTTCTCAGGAAACATTAATGGATTCACTGTCTTATCAATAATAAAGCAAAAAGGAGAAATGAAGTTGGAAAGGGGATAGTTTTGGGGAATATGGAGGAGTTAGAGGACGAAAGTGAGTACTGGTTTAAGAATATATTTCATTGTATGCATGTATAAAATTCTAAAAAATACAAAAACTTTCAAAGAGAAAGCACCACTGGCAAGCTTGCGTTTTTAGATAATCAGCCATTTATCAACCTAATTAGCTCCTTGTTTTGAAACTTGTTTTTTCTGTTTAATTTGCTTGCTTGCCTGCTTGGTTAGGCCAAAATGAAAAACTGAACACATTATAAAGCATAGAATAAAATCCATTTACATGTCCTAGAATATTTTGAGAATTTATAAAAGATTTTGAGTGTAGGACAAGAAAATTGTATTTATGCTGCTTGGAAGTATCTGCAGTGGCACAGTAAAAAAAAAAAAAAAATGAGCCATCCTACTAAACGAAGTCAAAAGAAATTAAATTTAAAAAGAAAATGGGATTCATGGACAGGAGTGTCTTCTCATTATTTTCGTAAGAGATCTCATTTTCCTGATAGCAGCAGTGGAAGTGTGAGCATGGAGTTAGATTCCATTTCCTGTACTTTTATCTAATAGGAGCACAGGTAATTTCAGATGTGCTGCTAGGTGACTGTAAATGTGCTTCTGTTCTGTGTCTTCTGAATCGTCAGGAGTACAGTTTGTTTCATCATTTAGTTTGTTGCCAGGAGGCAGGAAATATGTCTTGCAGGTGTTTTGTTTGCAAAATTCTAAGGAAATGAGACTGCAAGATTTTATGAGCAAAAGATCTGATTGTATCAAATGTATCCCCCAAATTAATAAACCTACAAGACAGTAACTAACATCCCATAGGAAGTGTGTTACTAGTTTTTTCGAGCTCCCAAATAATGGAGGTCTACTGTGAATGATCTTAAATGTGATCCTACACCTTATACTTTTTCCCTAGTAACTTGGCCACAAAATCCTTATGTTCCTATATTGCTTTCTTAGATGTTCACAATCACCTTTTAGAATTCACAACTTGTCCTACATTTACAAACATTAGACACATTTAGAGTATTATTATACCTGAAGTGCTCTCTTTAGAATTTCCTTGATGGTTCAGGGAAGACAATATTCCTTTCTGATCATTATTTGCTCTAAAGGGAAAGCACATAGTCTGATTCCTAGCACAATGATTGCCCTTCTAGACTCTCCAAGAATTTCAGACTTAGAAATAACAGACCTGGAATCACTTGTGGCCACGGCCTATTGTGGTTTGACTCTGAAATTCTCCACAGGCTCATGGTTTGGATGCATACTCCACAAATGGTAGAATTATTTTGGAAGGTTTTGGATCCTTTATTTGGTGCAGCCTAGCTAGTAGAAAAGGCCGTTAATAGTCAAAGGTGGCACCCAGCCCCTGGTTCCGTTGTTCTCTGCTTTCTGAGTCACAGTGGTAAGGAAACACTGCCAAAATTCCCACCCCATTGAACTCTTCTATTCTTTCCCCACTGCGATAAATTGAAACTTTCCCAAACCAATGAACCCAAACAAATCCTTCCTCCTTTAAGTTACTTTTTGTTCAGAAGCTGTAGTTCTAGCAATGCAAAAGTAACCAAGACACGGACACATTTTCATTCCAGTGCAGACACTGGTAAATAAAAACATCCTTCAAACAGATAGGCCAAACAACAACAGCAACAAATAAATAAACAAACAAAAAAACCTTTCTCTTTTATAGTCCTGATATGAAACCCGAGGGAAAGGTTAAATGAAATAAACCAATCTAGTTGTCATCAAATTCAACATTAATCAAGGTTCTCCAGAGGAACAGAACTCAGAGAATACATATGTAGAAGGAGATATATTATTTTGACTTACACAATAGGAGCTGAACTGCCAAATGGTGGTCAGCAGCATGCTGGAGAGCCTGGGAATCTGGTAGGTACTCAGTCCATGATGTTGGGTGCCTCAGCTGTTCCAATCGGACACTGAAGGCCTGAGAGTTACTGGGAGACACGCTCACGAGCAAGAAGCACAATGGGCAGGCAGGCAGCATTGCTCTTTCAATGAATATCTTTACAACTGTTCTGCCTGCCCATTCTAATAGAGAATCTTTATCCTTCAACTCATTTTTCTTAGAAATATCTTCACCAGAACCAGCCCAGAAGCATGGTTTGTTTGCTGATTCCAAACTCAATCAAGGTGAAATTCTGGATCAATCACCGCAAATATTAAAGAATGCATTCAAGTTCAGCAGGTCAAGGCAACCCTGAAGAAAATAAATCCTCATAAAACTCAATGATAGAGACATTGAGATTTTGCAACCCTTTTAAGCAAACTGTGAGTTTCAATCATTGTGCTTTTAAATAAAAAGGCAGAGTTGGCAACTGTCTTTTCAGTAGAGTGCTATACCTAAATTTTTTTGAGACTTTATTTTTAGTTGTGCATAGAGTGTGTGTCTGTCTGAGGTGTGTGTGTGTGTGTGTGTGTGTGTGTGTTTATCTGCATGAGTGTCCACAGAATTCAGAGAGGGTATTAGATCCCTTGGAACTGGAGTTAAAGACAGCTGTGAGCTGTCCAATGTGGATGTTTGGAATCAAACTCTGGTCCTCTACAAGAGCAGCAAGCCCCAAATCTGCTGTGTCACCTCTCCAGCTCCTATATATGCATTTTTATATGAACTGTTTTTCTTGCTCTCTATCTTCTCCTTTACTCAAGGACAGCCCCCTGTTCAAAAGTGACATGTGGATACAGTGCTCATTCAGAAAAAGGACCGCAGAGCTTCTCATATGTCACAAACGGTGACTTCTATCATAACGTTTTCCCCTTGACCTAGTTGGAATGTGAGCATTGTTGCATAGGAAGAGAGAACAAGGTCATTTAACATAAAATTTATGTTAGGTAGAAACATATTCTGACTCTCCCTATGAAGAAAGCCATTTCATGGTTCCAGCCCTGGGCTCATTCATTTTTCTCTGTACTCATTTTCAGGGTATTATTTTGTTCCTCAGCTCATGCATCACCCAGTCATATGTTTTATGTCTCAAAGTCTCAGCCAATTTACTTGAGTAAATTGAAGGCTCACAAATCTAAAGCGTTTTGAAGCTAATTACATTTTACGTTGCTTTGTTGCAGAGGTTAAAATATGGTTGTCCTTCATGGCATAAACCTTCCATTTAAAATAGGAAGTGCTTATGTACCTCTGATACAGAACAAGAAGGAAGCAGACTGTCAGCCCAAATTTGTGGCAGCATTTGTTTTTGGCTAGCTTTTTATGAGATTTCTAGGCTTCAGCATCCCAAGTTTTCTAATAACAAAGTAACAACATATTTCATAATTCTCTGGCCTATTTTTCTTCTTCTTTTTTTTTTTTTTTTGTTAAGGCCTCATGAGAGATGGAGCATCTAAAATTTTCTATTCTGGGTATAATTCCTTGCCATGTAAACATGGGGATTTGATTTCAAATACCCAGAACCAACTTGAAAACCAACCAAAGAAGAAAATACATGCAATTTCACTGCTGGGTACAGGAATGGGGAGATGTGGACCCAAGCAGATCTGTGGGGATCACTGTCAAACTTGCCTAACCAACCATTGATTTCCAGGTGCAGTGAGAGAATCTGTTTCAAAAACTAAGGTGAAAAACAATTGCAAAATCACACAGGACCTCCACACACAGACACATGCAAACAAACACAAACATAGACATACGCTATAACACATCCACAAAATGTTTACTCTTTAGTGATTGAAAGGAGGGTGGAAAAGGAGTATAGAATCCAACATCCATCAACCATATGAACATGAACAGTAGTGTCAACACAGGGCAGTACTGTTGAAGGTCTCTCCCCATCTTCAGTGTCATACAGTGAATATCATTGCCAACAAAGGCAGCCTACAGTGTCCCAGTGCCAACAGCTACATCAGTTCCCTCATTAGCTAGACCACAACAGAATCCTCACTGTCATCAGTGCTAAGAGCACTTCAGCAAGCGACAGGCAGGCAGAGGTTTCTGCTGGATTAAATATAATACAAAAAGACAGCCTCAAAGATACCTCTTGAGCAAATAATGCTTTGTTTACAGCATGAGGAAGAAGTTCTATGTGCCTCTGAAAAAATGTCATTTAGTCTCAAATTGGAGGGAAATAAAGTCACTTATTAGGTTTCTGCCAAAGAGGAGGTGGATATAGAAAAAGAAACCTGTCACTCTTGCTACCACCCAGCTTATAGAAATCCCCAGAAATCAGCTAGGCCTGTGGCTAGAATAAACATAGCTGACATTTCTTCACTTGTCTCAGGATGTATGCCTGGACAACAAAACAGCAGCTGTGATGCCTAACTCCTTGTAGAAGTCTGGGAGACCCTCAGAATTTCATGTTACAAGAGATCTTTTTTTTTTTTAAGATTTATTTATTCGTTATGTATACAACATTCCTTCCATGTGTGCCTGTAGGCCAGAAGAGGGCATCAGATCCCATTCCAGAGGGCCGTGAGTAACCATGTGGTTGCTGGGAACCGAACTCAGGACCTCTGGAAGAGCGGACAGAGCTCCCAACCGCTGAATCATGTCTCCAGCCCATACAAGAGATCTTAAACAAGCAAACAAACAGGTGTTCCAATCACTTCTATGACATGATTAGAGATTAATCTTTCAAAAGCCCTCAGAGGCAAAGGGAGAGTGAAAGCTCAGTGCTTAGATGTGCTCTTTCGATGTACTCGCAGGGTGTGAGGGACAAAGGCCTCTATTAATCGCTAGGGTTGATCCAGGGGAGCAGAAGCAACAAGTAAATATGTATCAGAAGACTTTCTGTCAATCCTTAGCTTTTGCACTAAATCTTAAAGACTTCATTTAACTGAAAGAAAGCCACTTTTTTTGAAAAAAAAATCTCAATAAAAGAAAGCAGTATGCTTTCTTATATTTTCCTTGCTTTATGGAAAATTGTTTTCTTACATTTTTCATCTGAAGTATTAGTTTTTGTCTTCTGAAAAGTTTTCAACTCTATATGTGATGTTACCAGTACATAAGAACTATGCAATGAAGTAAAGTGAGGAGTATAGTAAATACAAACAACAAAGGCCTACTCGGTATATAAACTTAGCTTATTCTTGATTTACAAACCCATTCTGCACCTGAGTAAAAGTTCATTTCTGTTTTGCATTTTTTGAGTATTTGTGGAGTTTCATTCACACTTAGGAAGGTTTAATCTCAAAGAAAATAAGTAAGTAACCTTATTTCAATAGCTTATCAGAGCCAGCTTACTTGATACTGTATTTCTTCATGGTGTGGGAAGTTCTTCTGTATATGTGCTGTTTTTATTGGTTAAAGATGCTTTAGGCCAATGGTTTAACAGAGTAAAGCCAGACTGAGAAAGATACATAGAGAGAGTAGGCAGAGTCAGGGAGAAGCCATGTAGCTGTCTGCAGGAGACAGATGAACCAGAACTTTGCTGGTGAGCTACAGACATGTGATGATACACAGATAAATAGAAATGGGTTAATTTAAGATATGAGAGTTAGCCAGAAATGTGATTAATCTATTGGCCAAACAGTATTGCAAATAATATAGTTTCTGTGTGTTTATAGTGGAACCAAGTGGTACAAAAACCTCTGTTTCTGTTTGTAGGTTTTGGTAATTTATAAATGGTCAGGAAGCCTATTTTACCTGTAAGGTTTCTCGGTTCTCTCTCTCTCTCTCTCTCTCTCTCTCTCTCTCTCTCTCTCTCTCTCTCTCTCTCTCTCTTGACCAAACAGAATTTTAATAAGAAAAACAAAAATATACATAGAGAGGAAAATCTAAAACTCCAAACTCTAAATTTTAAAAGAAATACTGGTGGTGATTTCCTTCATGGTGGCTATTTCTTCATTTAGTTTTTCTTTTTTATTGTTTTTATTGAGCTATTTATTTTTGACACCTGGGAATGGGGATAGGCTATAGAAGGAGTGTGCTGAAGAAGGAGAGTGAGGATTGCCAATGTGCCTCCCTGGTAGGACTGGCCAATTGGTTCCCCACTTGTAGACTTCTTTGTTTTTGCAAGACATGGACCTAATTGAGACTTGTGAGCTTCTTTGGCTTTTTACTATCCATGTTTTTCAGGACTACAGCCTCAGTTTTAGACTGAGACCAACCTTATGCTGAGGGCTCATGTTTATCATATAGGATACCAGACTTGGGTGTGAGGAACTCGTATTCATGAAATAGAACAGCTACAGTAGATGTTTATAGTAATAGTAAATTATTATAATCAAATATTCTGAGACACTGAGAAAATTTTAATGCAGCTTCTAAGCTCAAGTTCCTTTATATTTCTTTATTAATATTCCAAAATTCTCACACATACCAGCTATTCTTTATGTATGATATATGAAATAATGTGTTGACTTTTAAAACAATGTATAGTGATTAAAGAAAGTTAATTATCCTATTTATCACCTTAAGTGCTTGACACGTTTTTGTCGTGAGAGAATTTGAGATTTATCTTATCAAAACCATAATGTGCAGCTCACTGTAATTAATAATAATTATCATGCCAGGCATGAAAACTAAAAAATAAGCTTGTTCTTTCTGGCTGGGATAATATTGGCTTTCTCAAGAGAGCTTGCAAACATTTTGTCTTCCTTCATTTTTCAAAAATTTTGAAAGGCCTGATATTTATTCTTCAAATGGGGGATAGGGTTGGATATTTAAGCCAGTAGTTCCTAGATTTTTCATTGATAAAATTTTTATTTAATATTGTTGCTTTTTTTACTGATCTCTTCAGAGTTTCTGTTTCATTTTTCTCATTTTTATTAGTTCTTTGAGAGTTTCATGACCGATATTTAAGTTATATTTAACCCCCTCTCCTAGCTCTGCCCAGATCTGCTCCCCATTAATGTCCACCAAACTTTTTGTCCTCTTTTCCTTTTTAGCCTCATCAAGACTAATATGTGTTGTCTATGTAATCTTGAATGTGTGGCCTTCTGTTGTAGCTCTGTCACCCTACCTAGGTTGATACCCTTAAAGCAAACTGTCTTTCTCCCAGCAACTGTCACTTTTCCACAATTTCTCAGTGAGGTTTGGACATCATACCTGTTTTTCTCTCCATCTCGGAATTTTTCTGGCTTGAGCTTTCTTAGGTTGCTTGCATGCCGTCATACCTGCTGTGAGTTCATATCTGCAGCTACCCTGCTATATCCAGAAACATTCGTTCCTTATGGTTATATACATCCTCTGGTGCTAATAAGTATTCTTCCAGCTGAGCTACATCCAAAGCTGGAACTCTATCTTTACTTTACAAACTGTCCTGCTGCTTCTGCAACTGTATGTCCTCTCTGCACCTTTCTCAGAGATAAAATAAAAGAGACGACCTTCAGAAATGCCCTGCGAACCCTGACATTGATTGATTGACCCTGATATCCTCTGTGGTGGCTAGAATAAGAATAACCAATATAGGCTCTTATATTTTTAGTCATCAGGGAGTGGCATTCTTTGAGAAGGAGCACAAGGATTAGGAACTGTGATCTTGTAAGAGAAAGTACCTCACGGAGGTGGGCTTTGACTTTTCAAAACTCAATACCAGGCCGTGTACGTCTTGTTGTCCTTCTCCCTGCCTATAGGTCAGAATATAGCTCTCAGCTGCTGTTCTAGTGACTGACTGCATGCTGCCATGCTTCCTGCCATGATGACAATACACTAAACCTCTGAAATTATAAACAATCCCTAAAGAAATACTTTCTCTTGTATGAGCTGCCTTGGACATGGTGTCTCTTCACAGCAATAAAACAGTGACTAGGACAGGAGTTAGTACTAGAGACTGAGATATTGTTTTGACAGGCCTGACCATAGGGTTTGTTAGAGGAATGTGAAGACATTGCTACTTTTGACTAGAAAAGCTGTTGTACACGTTAAGCACAGTTTAATGGGCTATTCTAATAGGATCATAGAACACAGTAGTGCTGAGAGTCTTGAGAGTCATGGATATTATAATGGCCCAGCTCAAGAGGTTTCAGAGAAGATTGCTAGTAAGTGGCCTAAAGACCATTCTTGTGATCTTTGAGCAAAGAATGTGACTGTTTTCTGCCCCTGCCCTAAAAAATTGTCAGAGACAAAATTGCAGTTTTGGATAAATGGATTTTGCAGAGGAGATTTCTTTTTTTAATTAATTTTTTTCAATTGTATCAGTTTTCCCTCCCTTGTCTCTTCCCAGTCCCTCCCCTCAATTTCCCTCCACCCCATCATCCACTCTTCTTTTCTCTATCAGCCCACCATGGAATATCAACTTGCAGTAAGACTAGGCATCTTCTCTGCTATTAAGGGTGGACTAGGCAACCCAGCAGGATGAAATGGTACCAAAAGCAGATAACAGAGTCAGTCAGAGACAGCCCCTGTTCTCTCTATTAGCGATGGGACCCACAAGAAGACCAAACTACACAACTGCAACATATGTGCAGTGGACCTAAGTCAGTCCCATGCAAATTCTCTAGTTAGTAGTTCAGTCTGTGTGAGCTCCTATGAAACCAGGTTAGTTGATCTGTAAATTTTCTTGTGGTGTGTGTTGGCACCTCTCACTCCCTTAATTCTTCCTGCCCCTCTTCCACAGGATTCCCTGAGTCCTGCCTAATAGTTGGCTGTGGGTCTCTGTATCTGTTTCCTTCAGTTGCTAGGTGAAGCCTTGGCAGAGATTTCAAGACAGCCTACGTAGAATTGACCACATCACATGGTTACTACAAGTCACACTTATGAAGATCTACAATGAAAAGGAGCAAGGATAAAATGTACACTTTCAGGGCAAAAGAAGAACTACGGAGTATAAAAGAGTTAAGTTCAGTGCTCAAGGAGATAAAATGTTTAAAAATAGCTTGAGAGTAAATGAAATAAAGACAGTGGTGACCTCAGGGCAAGACCCCACCCAGCTAAGCTACCAACTTGTAAAAGGAATTAAGCAAAAACTTAAGCAGTGTTGTAAAACATCAACAAAAATTGATACAAATTTAGCTGAATAAAGGAGCCCTGTTCTAGCTCCATCAAGCAGCACAACTTCATAGCCTTGGCTACAAGGTGTTGATTTCTTTGGAGATCCCAAGATGTTCGAGAAGCCAGAGTCATGACATATCAGTCAGGAAGAGCTGAAGGCCTGATGTGTAACCAGTCCAAGAGAGCTAAATATGTTGCAGTCTGCAATCTGGGAAAAAATGAAGATCTGAATAGTGTTTTTTTTTTTTTTTTTTTGTAGGGGCGGGGGAGAGCATTCATAACAGGGTTTTTCTGTAGCTTTGGAACCTGTCCTGGAAGTAGCTTTTGTTGACCAGGCTGGCCTCGAACTCAGAGGTCCACCTGCCTATGCCTGCCTATGACTCCTGAGTGCTGGGATTAAAGGAATGAGCCACCACCACCCAGCCTCTGAAGAGTGCTTAGAAATTGGACATGGAGATGCAACATTTGTAGTTCACCATGCTAGCTTCTGGTTGTGCCTTGGCCCACTATTCCTCACTATGCTCCATTTTCCCACTTTTGCAATGGTAATGTAAATGGTAACATATGTTGGAAGTATGTGACCTGTTTTTCTATTTTGATTTTATAGGGGGTTGTAGTTGAAAGAGTGCCACAAGTCTATGAAGAGACTTTAAACTTAGGAATCTGAAACAACATTGAGACTGTATTAGACTACAGGGACTTTTGAAGTTGGATTGACTGTGTTTTTTGCATTATATGACTGCAAGACTATGGGGCCAGGATTGGAATGTGTGTGGTTTGAATATGAATGGGCCCAGCAGGCTCATATATTCCAATTCTTAGTCATCAGGTTATGGCACAATTTTAGAAGGATTAAGAGGTGTGTCTTTATTGGAGTAGATATGGACATGTTGGAGAAAGTTTGTCAATGGAGGTGGGCTTCATGGTTTCAGAAGCCAATGCCAGGCTGAGCATGTCTCAATTTCCCCCTCTCTGCCTCTGGAAACAGCATATAGCTCTCAGCTACAGCACCAGCTACTGCCTACATTCCGCCAAGCTTCCTGTCATGATGATAATGGATTAAACCTTTGCAGCTGTGAGTAAACTCTTAATGAAATGCTTTCTTGTAGAGAGCCACCTTGGGCACGGGGTCTAGTCACAGCAATGGAACAGTGACAAAGTCATCTTCTAATCACCGGAATTCCAAAAAGGAAGTAGAGTGTTTTGATGTTCTGTAAAGTGAAGACATGCTCCCTTCCCATCACATAGATGGCTCAGATGTTAAGACTGATGTAGTTCTACAGTAGGGAATTGCTAACAGTCACAGAGTACTGGGCAAATCCATTAGTAGCATCATGTGTACCAAGAGTCTCTTTAGTAACTCAGTTATAATGAAAACACGGTTTACTCGGAGTACCGCCTGAGCAGAACTTACAGGAAGGTGTTTTCTTTTCCGAGGAGTTCTTATGTTTTGTTCCATCCACAGAGGCAAACTGCATGCAGAAAATGTCAAATTTCATTTCGATGTTGGTGCTAACCTTGTCAGTGCTCCAGGGACACATCGTATTATTTTTCAGCTAGTAATTTGGTAGGCAGAAAAAAAGTTTTTCTTCCATTTCTCCTTTTTTAATGCGGCAGCCCGTGTGTTCATACATATTTGTTTCATGCATACACAATAGAATTGAAGAAATAAACACTCCTAGCATCCTTTTCTAAGATAAATTCACAATTTATGTTCTATAGTGCTCATTGGGAGATAAACAAGGGAACATAATATCTAAACTAATCAGGTAAATGGCAAACAATGGTGATGAGTTTCCAGAAAAATAGTATGAGTGCATTACAATGAACTCAATCCATATGATGGTGATTCTTCATCAAAGAAAATCATCCTGATATGTGGCCACCAGTTCTTTTGGGGAAGGTATCATAGTGCAATTATTAACAGTTCTTGCTTCCGGACTGCTGCCTTGAGCTTTAACCTGTCCTGATCCTTTCTTTCGTAGTATGCTATAAGCCTGTGAGCTAAAATAAACCCTTTCTTTCCATTGATTTTTTTTAAAGTCATGATGTTTATGACAGCAACAGAGAAGCAAACTAAGAACTGACATGTAGATACTGGTCTATCTATCACTACAGTGTTTTTTTTTTCCTTAAAAAACTTCTATATTCATCTCAAAATACATTTCTTTTAGCATCAATGATGGTACGATGACTTCTAGATTTTACAAAAAGACATAGTTATTAGAAAAATACCAGTTATTATATAATAAATCTACATGCATTTAGTAGTCTCCTTAAGCATTTGGATAACTTTCTGTATGTTCAACAGAGAAAATTACTCAAATCATTTTCATTCAATATTAAGCAATAATTTTTAATTTGACTCCTCGAAAACAGACTAGTAGAAGAACACACAGCCTTGTGAACTTATGAATGCAGTGCCATTATATCAATTAATATAGTCTGATGTCAAAATTTTAAACAAAACCACATTAAATATTAAACATTTTAGGAACAGTATTACATTCATTTTTCCTATAAATGTTATATTGTTTTTGTCATCTGTTGGTTATTTTTTTCTTTGATTTGATTTTTAATTGTATAAGACTTATTTTTAGTGTAAAAATATGTGTGTGTGTGTGTGAGTATGCACACACATTTGTGTACATGTTAGCGTACGTGTTCATGGAGCCCAGAGGCATAGGTTTCCTCCTGAAGTTGGTTGTGAGCTGCCCAATGTACATGCAGGAAGCAGAACTTGAGTTCTTTGTGAAAGCAGAATATGTTACCTGCTGAGACATCTCCAGCTCTGCATGACTGTTCTTTTGAGAGATTCCCATCCCTCAAACAGCAAGAAAAATATATTTAATCTTTGGAGACAATTGCTAGTTCACTGAGAGTGGTATTTTTTTAATTCATTAAGATTAGACCTTAGGAATCTCCGTTGATTTGTGAGCAGGTATTGACATCTCTAGAGAAGAATTACTCACTATTATCATTTTCCTCCTCTATATGACAGATAGATTTGGATTTCATCTATTTGTATAAGCTTATTTTCTATTATTTTAGATTCTGAAAAATAGTGTCATTATTAATATAGCTCACTTAGGAACCGTGCTCATCCCAAGCATGAAAACAAAACAACAGACTTCAGATCTGTCAGATCTTTTCTGATTTTAATGGTCACCTCAATTATGTTTCTTTCAGAGTTTATCTTAACATTCAGAGGCAGAAATGCCTCTCTACCTTCTATAATGTTTGACAATGCTGTCATACCACAAAAACTTATTCCTTACTATTTGACACCCATGAAGAGTAAATCCTGAGAATCTGAGAAGTTAACAATTATAAAAGGAAAATTAATTTACAGTTTTTCTTGCTCGGTTTTAAGTATAAAAATTGAGAGTTTGTATGCATTACTATAGATAAAGGATAATAGATTCATTCACATTCTTAATCAACTTACCAATTAACATTTTACATCAAATGTGTATTTCCTGATATCTTTTTTCTCTGTTTACTTTACAATACCAGAATATGACTTCTAGTACATTTATTAGGTTTTTGTTTTTTTTTTATTTTTCAAGTGGGTACCTTTATCAAAGTGGATGTATGAGAAGGATGTTTAGGATTTACTCAGTCGTTACTTACATGTTATAATTTAAACAATTTCATTTAAACATCTTTCAGAATAGAGTCAAAGATGCACACAATGACATCTGGGAATCCACAAATATTTAAGGACTTTTAACACAAATGTTCTCTCACAGTGATTTGTATCACTTGGTGGATTAAGTGTGTTTTCAAAGAAAAATCCTGCGGCCGCCTACAGAATGCTTGGTCTAGGATGTGTTTGTTACAAGTCCTGACTAAACAAGTGAATTCTTAACTAAAGGATATAGTTGCTTGATATTTCAAGTATTAAAGCAAGCAATTTTTCTGTCCTTTGGGTCATAACAGGCTTTTGCCTTCTTCCACCTTTTTTGGATTGGGATATATAAGCATATGTAAAATAAATGCAGGCATATTCAGGAAAAAAGAAAAATATTTTATGATATCAATTACTTTTAAATATTTTAAACCAATACATAATACTCTGACAAAGATATTGAGTATTATATGATATTTAAATGCATGCACACAGTTCATAGTTTACAAACATGTAATTTTTATTTCTGCTACCTAATATATACATATATATGTGCTTATATATATATGTGTATGTAGGTATGTATATATAATTTCATTGTGCTGGGAGCATTTAGCACCTTTTAGTTACTATATTACAGCATGGAATTTTAGAAGTCATTCCTCCTATCCAAATACATCTTGTACCAATTAAATAGACGCTTTCCACCTCTTGTGCCCTATACTATCCTCAACCTAGGACAACTATTCTATTCTCCAGTGAGATAAATATTCAATGTTTCACTGAGTCTAGTGGTTGCTACCATGCACTGTGTGTCACACTGATTAGGACTGAATATGAGCTCATTGGAGTTGGGTATATTCTGACCTTCCAAAATTGATCCCAACTTTGAAGTGCAGATAATAGTCCTACTACATAATGTTATGTCAATAATTGTATACAGTAATGTCCACTCTAAAGAAAGTATGTTTAAATAACTTGAAAGAAAATTATCTTATTGAATATACTCTAACACATTAACACTGAATGCATTATGTCCTTTGTGAATTTAACATGGAATTCTGTTTACCACGCATTGCCTTCTGTTCATGTGAAACTGTTCTTTGTTTAAATGTGACAATTCTGTAAAAAAAAAAAAAAATCACGTGGCCAGATTTGTGATCAGATAACAACACACATATGACTTCTATTCACCCCAGAAGTAGATGAATTGAAGCCAATTTTTAGACTGTTGTTTATAATAAAAGAAACAATGCCTTTCCAGTGTTTTTTCTTCTTTCTCCTGGAATAATAAGTTTGTGAAGAATGGATGTCTTTAATGAGGATCATTTAAATAACTACAAAGCTGTCTTGGTATAAAATATTTTTATCATAGCATATTTTATAAGTTGTTTTGTTTCTTACCAACATGTTGTGTCAAATAATAACTTTCATTGTGATATTTTAGGTGTGTGTTTTATAAACTTTGATAAAACTGAGAATCTCCAGCAATTTCAATAGCTCTTCATCTGTTGTTTTCTATTGTTATCAGCACTTTATTCTGCAGCATGTTGGGTTTTATTAGATTTGCACATATTCATATCATGTACTTTGTTCATACTCATTTTCTATCTCTCTCTCTTTCTCTATATTTCCCTTGCCATTCATTTTCTTTCGTTTCTCAAATAAATTTCCTTTGAGGTTTCATATCCTTCATTATTATTACAAGTGTTGAGAAATGATGTGATATTTGTCTTGCTAGCTTACTTTACTTAACTTGCTGATCTCTATTTTCATCAATTTCTCTGAAAAAATAAAATGCTCATTCCTCTTTATGGCTAAATAAAACTGTTTATGTTACATATTCTTTGTTAATTTATCCACCGAAATGCATTTATCAATAATTGGCATTGATTAGTATCATAATAGACATGGTCATGAAGTATGTGTATTGTGTGCTGACTTTGATTCCATCGTTTAAATAACACAGAGTGATATAACTGAGTTATATGATAAGTCCACTCTTAGGTTTTGATATACCTCTTTTCTCATTTTAAGAGTGACAGAACTACTTCTATTAATACCAGCAGCACATAAAGGAATCTTTTCCCCAGTATCCTTGACAGTATTTGCTGTTCTTGTTCTCAGGTAATTGCCATTCTGACAGGGTACCATGCATTCTCATGGTACTATTTTTTTCCCTTTTGCAAAGATATTGATCATTTAATTATGCATGTATTGATATTTGAATTTTAAATACTTGTTTATTTATTTATTAAAAAATTCTGCCTCCTCCCATCCCCCATTTCCTTCCCCCTCCCCCTCTCTCTCCAGTCCTAAGAGAAATCAGGGTGTCCTGCCCTGTGAGAAGTCCAAGACCCTCCCCCTTTCATCTAGGTCTAGGAAGGTGTGCATCCAAACAGACTAGGCTCCCCAAAAGCACATGCAGTAGAATCAAAACCCGCTGTCATTATCATTGGCTTCTCAGTCTGCCCTCATTGTCAGCCACATTCAGAGAGTCCTGTTTGACCACATGCTCATTCAATCCCAGTCCACCTGGCTTTGGTGAGCTCCCATTAGATCAGTCACACCATCTCCGTGGGTGGACGCACCCCTCGCGCTCTTGACTTCCTTGCTCATGTTCTCCCTCCTTCTGCTCTTCATCTGGGCCTTGGGGCTCAGGCCAGTGATCCAATGTGGGTCTCTGTCTCTATCTCCATCCATCGCCAGATGAAGGTTCTATGGTGATATATAAGATATTCATCAGTGTGGCTATGGGAGGTCAGTTCAGGCACCCTCTCCTCTGCTGCCCAAGGAACAAGCTGGGGATATCTCCTTGGACACCTGGGAACCCCTCTAGAGCCAAGTCTCTTGCTAACCATAAAATGGCTCCCTTAGTTAAGATATCTTCTTCCCTGTTCCCATATTGACCTTTACTCCATCTCAATCATCCCATTCCCCCAAGCTCTCCTCAATCCTCCCCTTCTCCGTTCTCTCTCCCCATCTCCCCTTCCCCCCAACCCCCCTCTCTCATGCTCCCAACTTTTGCCCGGCCATCTTGTCTACTTCCAATATCCAGGAGGATAAATATATGTTTTTCTTTGGGTTCACCTTCTTATTTAGCTTCTCTAGGATCATGAACTATAGGCTCAATGTCCTTTGTTTATGGCTAGAATCCACTTATGAGTTATTACACACCATTTTCCTCTTTTTGGGTCTGAGTTATCTCATTCAGGATAGTGTTTTTTATTTCCATCCATTTGCATGCAAAATTCAAGATGTCATTGTTTTTTACCGCTGAGTAGAACTCTAAAGTGTACTCTAAAGGTATGTGCCACACCCTCTTTATCCATTCTTCCATTGAGGGGCACCTAGGTTGTTTCCAGGTTCTGGCTATTACAAATAGTGCTGCTATGAACATAGTTGAACAAATGCTTTAGTAGTATTTTTAAAAACGTGTAGAATAAGTTTCTGCTTAGGACCACTTGGCAATGGTAGTTTGCTACAGAAATCAGACAAGGAAGAAGACAGCTGGATTCAAATTGGAGCCAGTCTCCAAGCTTCAAATTTTCAAAGATCTGAGAATAATGACCTGAAATGTTCAAATACATGAGACTGGGTCAGACATTTAACAAAGCATAACAAAAAATAACAAGACACCAACCTCTGTGAGAACTCTTTTTGTGGAGAACCATATGGTTATGGTGATTTTCTTCAATCAGACAAGGATAAGTTATCCCATCCTTTGGATGCTAGACATACAAAATGAAGCCTACCAAGGAAACAATATATTCTCTCATGTCCAGTGGAATTATAATCTAGGTTAACAAAGCAACAATTGAAAACAAACTAACTTGGTACTTCTGAGACTCGCGTAGATTCCAAAGCCTAGTAAGAAGCCATAGCTCTTATCCTCACTCATAGATATTGGGGGCTTGTTTTCTAATTGCAATGTTATTGCTGTAGATCTGAGGTCCTGGGGCATGTGCCCTGTGTCCTGGGGAATCTCTTGGACTCCCTTGACAGGCAACTTTAAGAAAGGTTTTCTATACCTGGAAGTGGGGTTTTGTTAACTAGTCTATAGCTCTTGAAGTGGTGGGAATATTATCACTCCAAATGGTGTGACTTCACTAAATATATATTATATAAAGTTTTTATTTTTAAAATTATAACATAATTACATCACTTCTTCTGTTCCTTGCTCCAAATAAGAGAGTACATGTGGTATTTGTCTTTCAGGGTCTGGGTTACCTTAGTATATATTCTAGTTCTATCAATCTTCCTGCAAAACACATGATTTCATTGTTCTTTACAGCTGAAAAGAATTCCATTATGTGTATTTTTCTTTTCGTTCATGTTTAGAGGACATTTAACTTGTCTGCACTTCCTACTCATTGTGAATAGAGTAGGGATAAAGATTCCTTAGTTGTCTGTAGTTCTTTGTAGGTGGAATTTTCATTAGAATATAGTCTTCAGTATAAGAATGCACATTGGTGGTGTTCTTGTTTGGATCTTGTTAAAGGGATTATATTATGAGGCCTTGTGAGTGAAGCCCCTTGTTATTTCTAAATGATCCAATCTCACAGCATCTTTCCTGGCTCTCTGGCCTCATATAATCTTTTCTCTTTATTTTCTGTGATCATAACCTATGTTTAAATCGCATTATTCATTTTCTTAATTATTTGATTTTGACATCTTTGTATATTCTGGCTATTGATTCTCTGTTGGATATAGAGCCTGCAAATCCTCTCTAATACTCTCTGGGCTTCCTTTTCACTTGACTGTTTACTTTTTAGTTTTCCTTTTAATTTGAAAATAATAATACAATAATCTCTTTCCTCCCCTTTTCCTGACAAACCCTCCTAGCTTTTTTTTTCAGTTTCATGAACTCTTTTTCCATTAATTGTTATCAATGCATATATGCCTATGTCAAAAGGTTTTGAGTTTTATGAGGTCTTACTTCCAATTGCTATCCCTTACTTCTGAGCAAATACAGTCCTATTTGGAAAGTCCTTTCCTATACCTGTGTCTTACAGAGCACTGTGTATGTTTCCTTGTAGAGGTTTCAGCATTTTATACTTTACAATGGAAGACTTTGATCTTTTTTTAATTTAATTTTTACGCAGGATTATAAATATACATACATTCATATAGACATATAGACATACATATCTTCATAGACACACACATGCAATTTCATTTTTTAATATGTTCTCCCCTAATTTTCCAGGCATTGTTTTTTAAAGATGCTCTCTTATCTGTACTGTGTATTTTTGGCATCTTTATCAAGTAGCAGATGGATATAGTGAAATGCACTCATGCCTTGTTTTCCTGCTTTGTCGCATTTGTCTTCATGTCGGGTCTTGTGTCAGCACTACCCTGTTTTTATTACTCCTGCTCTTTAATTCCCCCTGAAACTACAAATCAGATTCCCACAAAGCTTGTCTTTATTCCTCAGGATTTCATTAGCTGTTCAGAGTTTTAATTATTCCTTATTATTTTTGGGATGCTTTTTTTTCTCTTTCTGTGAAAAATGTCGTGAGGTCTTTGATTTACATTGCATTGAGTTTGTAAATTGTTTTTTAGTAAAATGGCTATTTTCACACTGTTTATTCAACCAGTCCTGTGATCTCTTTCCTTCTTCTAGTGTCTTTATAAATCTCTTTCTGCGTAGACTTAAAAGTTACATTTAGATATAATTCACCTCCTTATTAAAAAATATTTTATTGTGTTTTTATTTTAAGTTGGTAGATGGTATTTAAAAACATTTATACTATATTTTACTCCTGAATTTGATATTTTAAATCATTTGTGTAAATTAAACAAAATGAATTTCAAGCTAGTTTGGAAAGAAAGAGAAATGCTTAAGAAAAATCAAAATTCCCTTATAAATGAAAAGTAAAATATAAAAGCTCAAAGTAGGGTGTAACACTGGTTTAAGGCAAGATTCAATAAAGTGAACTGAATTTTATTTTTAACACTGGTTAGGAAGCATTGAACTCTGGCAGTAAAAGCAATGGTCAATAGGCAACAAATTGACAATTATTAAACCTCAATGAAAGACATATGAGTTTATTGTATAGTGGCTAAACGTATGTAATCATGACAGGGTTTCCATAGTATATATTTAGATATATCAAAATAAATACAAGTATACATATCATCTTGACAAAGGAAGTATTTATTTACTTAGAAGTGTCATATTGCTTTCTATTTCAAGATTAATTTCTAGGTTATAGCAATCAGTAAAAATACATAGAGATAGCTGACATTTTCTTCCTCTTGATCTTTAATATGTCTTTATATACAACACATTGTTACTTGCTTTATTTCTATTTAATCCTATCAAGCCAAAAGCATCAAATATCACATGCTTTACGTACATCTAGTCTATTAGACAGAACAATTTTATATAAAACAAAAAGTTATAAGAGCACTAGATGCAGGGATATTCAAAGATAATTATATTTTATTCTATTTTCAAAGCTTCTGCACAGATTAAACAAAAAGAAAATAATTTTATCTAGGAAAATAATGGGTGTGTATGAGAGAAAAGCTCAGACAAAACAGTGTTTTCAGAAATTGAAACTTGAAAAGAGAACCTAGAGAGAAGGCAGGCAATGAAGGTCATGTTTTGGCTCTGAGACAAAGGCATTAATAACTTCCATTTTGCTTTAGACACTTACTAGACACAAATAAAAAATGCTAGCATATATATCATATAGAATGCAAATATCAATGTCCTCAATAATTTATTCATTAATATCAGATGCCCACTATCAGTACAGTATTGGCTAACAATTCTTGTTTATTGCTTTGTTTTTTGAATGAAATATGAATAAAATTATATAATATGGGGAAATGGCTACCTATTTTGGAAAAACATTAGTAAATTATACACTTAAATAATTTAATGGATTGAAGCATATATTAAGGCAGATAATGAGTCTATCTACAGATTTGTATCAGCTTATAGATGCAAAAAAATCATGTGATAATTTAAAATTGTTAATGTGATCAAGAGATTTAAATGGAGTAAATGTAGAATGAATGATGTGAAATTCAATAATGAAATATCATTTTCTACAGAGGATAATGTAAAATGAGAGTTTCAGAATTAGGAGACATCATCTCTGAAAGTTGATTAATTCCTCATGTTTTCTTTTATTTTGATTTTGCCCTTGGTCTTTTCTCTTTCTTTCTTTTTATAATAATAATAATAATAATATTTTTATTTTATTTTATAACTTAAAAAAATAACAATCCAAATTCCCACTTCCTCCCCTCCTTCCACTTTTCCCCTCTTCCCTCTAATCTTAAGAGAAGGCAAGATACCCTGCTCCGTGGGAAGTCAAAGGACCTCCCCACTACATCCAGGTTGAGCAATACATCCAAAGAAAATAGGATGCCAAAAGCCAGTATATGCAGTAGAGACAAATCCTAGTGCCAGTCATTGGCCCCTCAGTCTGTCAACCGCATTCAGAGAGACTAGTTTGATCCCATGGTCATTCATTCCCAGTCCAGTTGGAGTTGATGAGCTCCCATTAGGTCCCATTAGCACATTGTCTCAGTGGGTGAAATCCTCATGGTCTTGATTTCCTTGCTCAATCTTTCCCTCCTTCTGCTCTTCAACTGGACCTTGCAGCTCAGCCCAGTGCTCCGATCTGGGTCTCTGTCTCTGTTTCCATCTGTTGTTAGACAAAGGTTCTATGTTGATATTTAAGATAATCATCAGTCTGACTACAGGGTAAGGTCAGTTCAGGCACCCTCTCTGTTGCTTAGGGTATTAGCTAGAATCATCCTTGTGGATTTCTGGGAATATTTCTAAAACTAGATTTCTTGCAAATCCCAAAATGGCTCCCTCAATCAAGATATCTCTTCCCTTGCTCTCATATCTGTTTTTTCTCCATCTCAACTATCCCATTCCCTCAAGCTTTCCTCAACCCTCCCCTTCTTCTACTATCCTCTTCCCCTTTTTTTCTTCCTTCTACACCCCGCCCCTCTGCTTCCAAATTTTGTCAGGCAATATTGTCTGTTTCCAATTTCCAGGTGGATCTATAGACATTTTTCTTTCGGTTCACCTTATTACTTAGCTTCTCTAGGATCATGAACTATAGGCTCAATGTCCTTTGTTTATGGCTAGTATACACTAATGAGTGAGTACATACCATATTCATATTTTTGGGTCTTGGTTATCTCACTCAGGATAGTGTTTTCTAATTCCATAAGTCTGCATGCAAAATGCAAGATGTCATTGGTTTTATTGCTTAGTAGTACTCTAATGTATAGTTGTGCCACACTTTCTTTATCTATTTTTCCATTGAGGGGCATCTAGGTTGTTTCCAGATTCTGGCTATTACAAATAATGCTGCTATAAACATAGTTGAACAAATGCTTTTGTAGTATTATTGGGCATCTTTTGGGTACATTCCCAAGAGTGGTATTGCTGGATCCTGAGGAACATTGACTCCCAATTTTCTGAGAAACCACCACACTGATTTCCAAAGTGGTTGCACAAGTTTGCATTCCCACCAGCAATGGATGAGTGTTCCCCTTACTCCACATCCTCTCCAGTATAAGCTATCATTGGTGTTTTTTATTTTAACCATTCTGACAGGTGTAAGATAGTATCTCAAAGTTGTTTTTATTTGCATTTCCCTGATAGCTAAGGAAGCTGAACATGTCCTTAATAAGAAAGAAATTGAAAAAGATACTAGAAAATGGAAAGATCTCCCAAGCTTTTGGATAGGAAGGATCAACATAGTAAAAATGGCAATCTGGCAAAAGGCAAGCTATAGATTCAATGAAATCCCCATAAAAATCCCAACACAGTCCTTCACAGACCTTGAGAGAACAATAATCACCTTTATATGAAAAAAATAAAATACCCAGGATAGTCACAACAATCCTATACAATAAAGGAGCTTCCAGAGGCATTACCATCCCTGACTTCAAGCTCTGTTACTGAGCTATAGTAATGAAAACAGCTTGGTATTAACATAAAAACAGAGACATTGACCAATGGAATCGAATTGAATATCTTTTTTCTTTACAATATTTTTTTGTTACTTTTAAGATCCTCCTTTCAAAAGTCTTGAGCAATTTCATATCAATGCATACTTCTTTATTTTGTTTCATTTTTGTTCTTGTTCTTTTGATGTAGGATATCATGTAGGCCAGGGTTACCTTAAACTTGCTATGTAGCTTAGGCTGACTTTTAACTCCTGATTCTCCAACCTTCACCTTCCAACTTCTTCTTATATATTTTAATGGGAATCAACTTATTTATAACTAATTTTTAAATTAAAAATCTCATCAATACAAAGTCCAGCAGAAAATAAACTTCCTGTACCAAGAATTCATGTGTTCCATACATATGCATCTGATGTTTGTCATGATTTAATTAGCAAAGTCAATTACAAACCACTGAACTGGTGCCCATTTTACAGTACCATGACTATTATACTAACCCCATAAGTAATCATAGACCAAGTAAAACCAAGTGGCTCATTTATTGCTTTTTTATTGTCCCATATATTATTGATAGCATCAATCTGATTATTACACAGAAATTCTTTATTGATTATGAGAGCACAGCCTTAGCTTAGGCTGTTTCTAACTAGAACTTGTAACTTAAATTAACCCATTTCTATTTATCTACATGGTACCATGTGGCTTTTGGATTTGACCTCTCCTCCTGAAAGTTCTACATCATCTGCATCCAGCTGGTGATTTCCTTTTTTATCTTCCCAGAGCTCTCTCTGTCCAAAAGTCCTGCCTATATCTTTTGCTTAGCTATTGACCTTTAGCTTTATATTAAATCAATTACAGTAACATATCTTTACACAGTGTAATCAAATATCTCACAAACACCCTCTCACTGTTCCTCCCAGTTCCTCTCTACTTAGCCTTCCATGAATTCTCTCCTTTGATAACAAACGGGTTATTATATGATTGATATAACAAATACTAACATATGATAGTTGGACAATACAAACAAATAGAATGAAAAGAGTCCAAGAGAAGGCACAAGAATCAGAGACTCACCCATTAACACACTCAGGAATTCAATAAAAGCAACGATTGAAAGCCATAATATATATTCAGAGGACCTGGTAGAGACCTGTTTAGTCCTGCCCTTGCTGCTTCAGTCTCTGTGTATTAATATGAGCTTTATTTGGTTGATTTAGATGAGTTTGTTTCCATGACGTGCTCCATCCCCTCTGGCTCTCACACTTTTCTGCCACCACTTCCTGGAGATTTTGGTTTCAACTTCGTTAGCTGAAATGGAGCACCTTCTTACAACATTCTGGCCAGAACTTCAAATAGCAACAACAACAACAAAAAACCCTACCAAATACTCAGAGACTATTTGTAATTATATCAGACAGTAATCTTGGAACTTAACCATCATTTTACTTTTACAGGGTCCCATAGAAAGAATATTGTCCCCATGACAGTTGGAAGTAATTCTAGAAGATGATGGCTCCTCCCCCAACAAAGTTTGTCTACAGTGTTAGGGACATCAATTAGGGGTTGATTATAATTGGATTAGGGTTGCAGGTTGGAGAGAGAATTATGTAGCTTCAGGGATATCTTTGAAATAAAAGAAAAAGCAAAAAGGGGAAATTGGATGGGATAATGGGCAGATTAGCATGAGCTTACTCACACTAATAATAATACTGAGTAATAGAGTAAATACTTGTGAGCTATTAATTATAGGTAATTATATTGGTAAAGATTCTTGTATATTGATACAAATTTAATGCTATACTGAATATGCACCTATTTCTGTTTACAATATTTATACTCTGAGACAAATTAATTTTGTTATATTGTATGTATGCCTGCTTTTACCTCTGATTAAGACATTTTGTTTATTGATACAATTTTAGGATATATTTATTATATTGCACTATACATTTCTACCTCTGATCAAGATACTTATACATTGTTTACATTTTGAGATCGTTGTCCTTATGTGATTCACAGTTGTTTAAAGATTGCTTAATATCCTAATATGAAGTCTTAATTTTTTATTTACATAGCTATTAAGAATTATAGGTCAATAGCCATTCGACTAATCAGGTTCTTTAGATACTTAGAGATTGTATTCTGCATGGATAGGTAATCTGCAACAACTTCAACAAGCTGTAGAATATTACATTTAAATAACTTAGGGTTCTGTTGACATGAGACACAGTTGCTCCTGGCAGCACCTATCTATTCTTGAGAAAATTTTAAGCACTGAAGACACCCCACTTGGAAGTTGTTTTCTTCTTGACAAAACTGGCCTTCCCTCAACCACTGACAAAATGCATGGTGTCTAGACAGCATAAGCAAGATAAAAGAAAGACTGTCATATCTTGCCAAGACAGGGTAAGATGGTTCTGAAAATTTTCCTACCTCTGAAAATGGTTTGTCAGTTACTCTAGGCAGTAGCCAACGCTGGGAGCTCCAATGCTACAAATGAGACTTTGGGTGATTACTCAAGTAGCCAATTGTCTCTCTTGTTTATTGTGTGATTTGGAAGCTGCTTGGCTGCACTTCTGGCAGGAGAAGCAGGAAGGCTAATTGAAGTTCTTCACCTTGTCCTTCTTTCCTCAAATTTGATTCCCTGATCTCATCCCTAGGTCTATAGAAGATCAACTGCTGTGCTCTTGCCCCTAGGTCTATAGAAGATCACCTGTTGTGCTCTTGCTTCTAGGTCTATAGAAGATCACCTTCTGTGCTCATGCTCCTAGGTCTGTAGAAGATCATCTGCTGTGCTCTTGCCCCTAGGTCTATAGATCACCTGTTATGCTCTTGCATTGAATAAATGGGACCTCCTGAAACTGAGTAGCTTCTGTAAAGCAAAGGACACTGTCACTAAGACAAAAAGGCAACCCACTGACTGGGAGAAGATCTTCACCAACCCTGCAACAGACAAAGGTCTGATCTCCAAAATATATAAAGAACTCAAGAAACTAGACTTTAAAATGCTAATTAACCCAATTAAAAAATGGGGCACTGAACTGAACAGAGAATTCTCAACAGAAGAAATTCAAATGGCCAAAAGACACTTAAGGTCATGCTCAACCTCCTTAGCGGTAAGGGAAATGCAAATTAAAACAACTTTGAGATATCATCTTACACCTGTCAGAATGGCTAAAATCAAAAACACCAATGATAGCCTTTGCTGGAGAGGTTGTGGAGAAAGGGGCACACTCATTCATTGCTGGTGGGAATGCAAACTTGTACAACCACTTTGGAAATCAGTGTGGCGATTTCTCAGGAAATTTGGGATCAACCTACCCCAAGATCCAGAAACACCACTATTGGGAATATACCCAAGAGATGCCCCATCAAATGACAAAAGTATCGGTTCAACTATGTTCATAGCAGCATTGTTTGTAATAGCCAAAACCTGGAAACAACCTAGATGCCCTTCAATGGAGGAATGGATGAAGAAAGTGTGGAATATATACATATTAGAGTACTACTCAGCGGTAAAAAACAATGACTTCTCGAATTTTGCATGCAAATGGATGGAAATAGAAAACACTATTCTGAGTGAGGTATCCCAGACCCAAAAAGAGGAACATGGGATGTACTCACTCATAATCGGTTTCTAGCCTTAAATAAAGGACATTGAGCCTATAATTTGTGATCCTAGAGAAGCTAAATAAGAAAGTGAACCCAAAGAAAATCGTATAGTCACCCGCTTGGAGAGGGGAAGTAGACAAGATTGCAGGGCAAAAACTGGGAACTTGTGGGTGAGGTGGCATGGGGCAAAGGGGAAATGGGATGAGAAACATGAGAAAGGGAGGATGGGAGGAGCTCAGGGGATTGGGATGGTTGGGACATAGGAAGGGTGGATTCGGGAGCAGCGAAGTATATATCCTAACTAAGGGAGCCATCTTAGGGTTGGCAAGAGACTTGACTCTAGAGGGGTTCGCAGGTGTCCAGGGAGATGTCCCCAGCTGGTACCTTGGGCAACTGAGGAGAGGGAACCTGAAATGACCCTATCCTATACTGATGAATATCTTACATATCACCTTAGAACCTTCATCTGGCGATGGATTGAGGTAGAGACAGAGACTCAATTTGGAGCAACGGTCTGAGCTCTTAAGGTCCAAATGAGGAGCAGAAGGAGGGAGAACATGAGCAAGGAAATCAGGACCACGAGGGATGCACCCACCCACTGTGACAATGGAACTGATTTATTGGGAGCCCACCAAGGCCAGCTGGTCTGGGACTGAATAAGCATGGGTTGAAACTGGACTCTCTGAGCATGGCAGACAATGAAGGCTGATGAGAAGCCAAGGACAATGACACTAGGTTTCGATCCTAATACATTAATTGGCTTTGTGGGAGCTTAGCCTGTTTAGACGCTCACCTTCCTGGACATAGATAGAAGACCTTCGTCTTCCCGCAGGGCAGAGAATTTGTACTGCTCTTCAGTATCGAGAGGGAGGGGGAATGGTGTGGGGGGAGGAGAAGAGGAGTGGGGATAGGGGGAGGGGAGTGGGGGGAGGGGGCAATATTTGGGAGGAGGGGAGGGAAATGGGAAACGGGGAGCAGGTGGAAATTTTAATTAAAAAAGAATTTTAAAAAAGATTATCAAAAGTAATATATGAAGGCAGACCTATTACAATTATGTCTGACTTCTCAATGGAAGACTCTGAACACCAGAAGGATTTGGCCAGATGTTCTACAGATGCTAAGAGAGCATAGATACCTGCTCAGACTACTATACCTAGCAAAACTTTCAATCACCATAGAAAGATAAAATAAGACAGTCCATGTTGATGTAAAATTTAAATGATATCTCTCTACAAATCCAGCCCCACAGAAAGTAGTAAAAGGAAAACCAAAAGAAGGGAAGCACAAGTAAAACACACATGTGTACACACACACACATACACACACATACACTACCACCACTACTACCAACAACAACAAAATAGCAGGATTCAATAACCATTGATCATTGATCTCTATCAATATCAATGGTATCTATTCTACAATAAAAAGACTCAAAGTACAGAACAGATGCTAAAACAGAATCCACCCTCTTGCTGCATATATAAAAACACACCTCAACACCAAGGATAGATATTTCCTCAAGGTAGAAGGTTGGAAAAATATATTCCAAGAAAATGGACCTAAGAAGCAAGCTGGAATAGCTTTTTAATATCAAACAAAATATACTTCAAACCAAAACTAATAAAAAGAGATAGGAACAGACACTACTTACACCAAAAGAAAATTCTACCAAGATGATATTTCAATTCTTAGTATTTATGCCTCAAAGACAATGGCACTGAAGTTTGTAAAAGAAACATCGCTACAGTTTCAATCGCATATTGACCCTCACACACTGAGAGTAACTATAATTACTCTTATGTTACTTTGTGGGGTATCACTTTCACCAATAAATATGTCATCCAAACAAAAACTAAACAGAAATGCTGGAGTTAACTGACATCAAAAGTAAAATTGACTTAATAGATAGTTACAGAGCATTTCATTCAAGGTCAGAAGGATATATTTCCTTCTCAGCACATCATGGAACTTTCTTAGAAATTAACTATACATTTGGACACAAAGCAAGTCTCAACAGAGACAAGAAATTTGAAATAACACCCTGCATCCTAACTGATCAACATTGATTAAAGCTTGTTATCAACAACAGAAAAAACAGAAGTTAAAAACTCCTGGAAACTGAATAACTCACTACTGAATGTAAAAAATGAGTCAAGAAAAAAATGTAGAGGACACGATATATCCAAACAATCCAAAGTTTTTGGACACAATGAAAACAGTTCTAAGAGACAAGTTCTTAGTGCTAAGTGTCTACATTATGCAATTGAAGAGAACTTACAGTAACTTAACAGCATATCTGAAAGCTCTAGAGCAAAATAAAGAGCTAACAACCAAAAGGATCAAATTGTAAAAAAATAATCAGACTCTGGGACTGAAATAAATAAAATAAAAACAATAATACTACTAAGAATCAATTTAAGAAATGAGTTGATTCTTTGAAATTGTTATTAAGATTTACAAAACCCTTATCTAAATTAATTAATAAGTAGAGAATAAATATCCAAATTAACAATGATAGAAATGCTATTATTTTTGTTTCATTCTTAACTGTAATTTTGCTACTGTTATAAGTCATAATGTAATATCTGATATGCAGAATATTTTATATACAAACCCTCTAAGAGAGTGATTCAACCCCCCCCAAAGGGGTTGTGACCCACAGGTTGAAAACTTGTGATCAAGATAAATCCATTATGGTACTTGTTCACTTTTTTTGAGACAGAGACAGTTGGGAATCTAAAACAAATGCATTTAATGAGTCTTTTCTATGATTTAGCATCTGTTCCATTTATTTTCCAACAGCATATGATAAGACACATTTCCAAAGTTTTGTTTTAGATTGCCAGAATCACAAGGATTTGTAGTAGAAATGTCAAATAGCAAATCTGGTTTGAAAACTAATGGCATCAATTTGAAACTTAGTTACATAAAATATGTAAATGTTTAACACTAGATATGAGGTAACATGTCAGTTAAGAAATATCCAACATGTTGTTGCAGCTTCATAATTCTAAGACAAAACAGGTTCAGAGTTGCAGGAAGTGGGTGGCTTGGGACAATCCAGGAGAGCAATGGTATATAATAGAAATATAAAGATCATCTCCCCAAACACCCAAGTTTAAGACTGTTAAAGAAACAAAGGATCCAAACCTTAGCCAGTAGACTACATGACATGAAAAGGAAAAGATCCACGTTAGTGAGGATTTAAACAAAACAGAAAAGGAAAGGCTCAGTAAATTCCATAGATCTACAGTTCAACATTCTGTAAAAATATATTTAAGATCTATAGTCTTGTAGCAAGCAGATACTGGTGACTGCCATAGGTTACTCTCTGGTGTTATGGGTACAAAATGATCTTGGAGGGTATTGCAGATAATCATTTTAGCAATTCATAAGGGAAGAACCTTCGTTTAAATATTTCAAAGCCATTTCCTCACTGTTAAGGTGAGTGACCATGCTAAGAATCAATGTGGGAACAGAAAATGTGAAGGACACAGGTTGAGAGATGCAGCTCTCTGTTTGATGAGAAGTGGGCTGTGCAGCAGAGAAAAACAGAAACTGTTTTCATTTGGGAATGTAAGCCTGACTTGTGGGAGCAGGAACAAGATGAGCTGTTTGTGGATATGACCTGAAGGCTCAACAGATATGACTGTGTCCATGGCAACCGTGATTTCTCAGGGCTTGTCCCTCATCCCCAGCACAGTGTAAGATTGCTTTTGTGGGACTAATTTGGACATTGTCTAGACTACTGAGATATTTGTTTAAAATGTAATCCCTGCTTCATTTTTCAAACTGTGACACGTACTAGAAGAGCATCTTTGTTATACAGTGGTGTGGAACGGAGCAGTTCATAGTCTCCCCTGTTAGGTGCCCCTTGATGACTGGTACTTCATTTGACACATTCGCATACAGAAAACACTAGTAAGAACTCAGCATAACTGTGGTCATACTAGCTTCTGTAAACTTGCAAAAATATAAGAGAAGAATGAACCACCAAAAGGTTCTTTCTGATCTGATCTGTTTGCACCTCAGAGGAAAAAAAAAATTACTCAAGCCTCTAAAACAAACGCCAAAGTCTTGGAGGACAAAGAAATCCTAAACAATGCTTAAGAGAGTGTCAATTAGCACACCCAAATTGGAAATATGTATAGAAGTTTTACAAATCTAAGAAATATAATTGAATCATAATTCATATATGCACTCAGGTATGTACTAAAATGAGTCAAAACCTTACTACAATTGATATATGATAGCCAAGTTAGGAAATTAACCTATTTACATTGATGGTAAGTGGAAAGAATATGATATATAAATGCAGTGAAATATTATTCATCTGTGACTTAGAAAAATATTATTTCAGAACTAGATAGAACTATAAATGACTTGGTTAAGTAAAATAAGCCAGACTCAGAAACACAAGCATTGTGTTTTTATGTCAAAGGAAGAATATTAAGTTTTCATGGGTCTGAAAAAGCATGGGATAAAACCGGACTTGCTGAACATA
Organism: Chionomys nivalis; assembly: GCF_950005125.1. Classification (NCBI taxonomy): domain Eukaryota; kingdom Metazoa; phylum Chordata; class Mammalia; order Rodentia; family Cricetidae; genus Chionomys; species Chionomys nivalis. The sequence goes on from NC_080105.1 coordinate 23,895,809, forward strand.
ATAGACAATGAGGTCTACTGAGAACTCAAGAACAATGGCAATGGGTTTTTGATCCTACTGCACCTACTGGCTTTGTGGGAGCCTAGGCAGTTTGGATGCTCACCTTACTAGACCTGGATGGAGCTGGGTGGTCCTTGGACTTCCCACAGGGCAGGGAACCGGGATTACTCTTAGGAATGATGAGGGAGGGGGACTTGATGGGGGATGGGGAGGGAAATGGGAGGTGGTGGCGGGGAGAAGGCAGAAATCTTTAATAAATAAATAAATAAATAAAAATAAATAAATAAAAAAAGGTACTACAGGGCTGGAGAGAAGGCTCAGTGGTTAAGAGCAGTCTTCATTTGTGCAGAAGACCTGGACTTGATTCCTAGCACTCACATGGCGGCTCACGCTGTTTATAAATTCAGTTGCAGGGAATCTGACCTCTCTTCTGACCTGCTCAGGCTCCTGCGTGCATGTATTTCACAGACATACACTCAGGCACACATGCACATAAGATTAAAGAAATAACTGTTTTAAAAAAACATACATTGGAGTAACAAAAATGGCATGGTTGATGAAGGTATAAAAAGAGGAGTGAAAAAAATACAAAGCACTGAGGACTGAATGTGATCAAAACGCATTACACACATGTATTCAATTGGCATAAAAATCCTTGGATTTGTATAATTAGTATATGTTAATGGAAGGAGAAATCCTTTGTTGCTAAGGAAAAAGCTAATGGTAGAATGGACAGAATGTTTGTACTGGGGAAGATCTTGCCTTAATGTTGATGCTTACTCATGATAGAGGTAGGTTTGAGTGGTTGTAGCAATTTAAATTATCCTTGACTCTTAAGACAAAGTCATCACCTGACAAGAGTCAACCTGGACTTTGAAGGTTTAAAGACAGGCAGTGAGTTTTCTACTCTAGCCAGGAAAGCTCTGAGCTCTTTCTGATCCAGTGAGAGGTATGTTAAGGTTGTCTTTTCCACTATAGCTAGGAAAGTTCTGGATTGGTCTAAGATAATGAGGTATGGTTACTTGGTGTTGTTGTCTCCATGGAACACATGTGTTTAAGATAGGATTGTTGATCAATCTCGGTCATGCCTTTTGTTATATTTTGGTTTTCCTGTACATGGTGTTGTTGTTTGAGAAGGGTTCATTACATAGCTCTCCTCACACTTGGAATTCTCCTGCCTCAACCTCCCTAATGCTGGGTTTTTAGGGAAGTATGCACCCCTGTTTAGACCTTAACTCATATCTTTGGATAGCACGACAGGGTTTCTGTATCAGTGCTTGCATTTCTGTTATAGATACGGAAAAATCTCACAAAAACATCTCTTTTCATTTCGCCATGTTGTTCATCTGCTTCCTCCCACACCCCTGTCACCCTTCCTAGGAAATATGAGGCTCTGCTATGAGTTATACTTTACCTTAAGGCAATGTTGTAGCTGGTTTCTTTCTCCAGACAACTAATACCTTGCCTTTCAGCTACTGGGCAGTTTCACTTTCTTATCTCTCTTTTGGTCTCCCCAAAGCAGAAGCTTTATTTTGTTCAAAGTTTGTTAAGTTTTGGTTTTGTTTTGTTGTTGTTTTCCTTTGTTCAGTGCATGAGGACTAGTTCCTGACTTACTGTTACTTTCCATCTGTCTTCCTTATCAATCTTAATTTGTTTTCAGTATTTTGACTTAAAATGAGACATATGTGACTCACCTTTTTACTGTTAGGTCACTGTGGAATTATTAACCTGTGTAACTTCAGCATTGTTTATGGAGTATTGGTAAAGGTATATATGTGAGGGACCTTAATATTGGTTGGGAATTCAGACTATGTATATTTTTCCATTAACTCTTTCATATGGGCACAACTTGTGGCACCCTAACACAATGACAGTAGCAATATCAAATAATGATACTGAAATCTTTAAAATATTATTAGAATTACCAAAATATGCATAGCCATGAAGTAAGTGCATGTTGTTGGGAAACATGTACCAATTAATTTGCCCAAGTCAGGACTACAAAAAACATTAATTTAAATTTAAGAAAACAAAGTAAAACTATTATGGAACAGTAGAACAAAATACAGTATGCCTGACCTTATCTAACTCACTGAAAATTCTATTTGAATAGTACACACATACACACAGACATACATCAAAACATACATACATACACACACACACAAGGTTCAGGGATTACTAGCATTGTTCTTTACATTCAGTCAATTTGTACATATTTTTAGCACTGTTTAATTTAAAACACATAAATATAAAAACATAACTGTGTCTTTTACCTCAATGCCAGACTTTGGCTTATAGTTCTTCCCTGGTGAATTTATTCATGTCTCTTGTTCTAATGAGCTGAATGTAATTTAGTTCAGTCTCTGTAAGGAAGAAGTGATATGAATTGAATCTGGAAGACTAAAATTACTTAAAATGAAGTGTAGCCATTAGGAGCTTTACACTTTCATATCTATATAAAATAGTAAATTATTAAGTATTTACAATGCTTTCTGATAAGTGATCTAAAATGATATCAAAAGCAAAATTGCATTATGTTGTTTAATAAGATGTACTAGAGTCATATTTTCAGCATCTCTAGCTAAGAAAATACCTATTTAATATAATTAGTAAAGCATACATACAGTATTGAGAGGGCGGAGGGGGTAGATCTCTGTGCACTCAAAGCCAAACTGATCTACATAGTGATGCCTATGACAGCCAGTGCTATGCAGTGAGACTCTGTCTAAATGATAATCATAATAATGGAAGGAATGAGAAGACTCAGAGGAGAGAAAGAAGAGTAATAAATGATGCAAATACAGTACTCATATATAAAAATTTTGTAAAAATCTAAATAAAACAAAATTAGTTCAAAACAAACAATAGCAAAATAGTGATTTTTAAAGTAACTGTTAACCAAGAAGCTAGTTCAATTCATTGGTAAAGCATTTGCCTAGTATATACATGGCCTTGGACCTAATACTAGTACCATAAGGAAAATGAATGATAATGTTCAAGATAATGTAAATCTTACTAAAATTGTGATTATAAATTATCCATGACAAATAGCATTGCTGTTAATTCAAGCCAACCAGAATTTATTTCAAGAACTACAGGTGAAGCCAGGCAGTGGTGGCACACGCCTTTAATCACAGCACGGGAGGCAGAGGCAGGCGGATCTCTGTGAGTTCGAGACCAGCCTGGTCTACAAGAGCTAGTTCCAGGACAGGCTCCAAAACCACAGAGAAACCCTGTCTCGAAAAACAAAACAAACAAACAAACAAAAAAAGAACTACAGGTGAATTATTTGTATGGCAAAAAAACTATCAGATAGGGGCCTGGAGATATGATTCAGTGGTTAAGAGCACTGCCTGCTCTTCCGAAGGTCCTGAGTTCAATCCCAAGCAACCACAGACATCCATAATGAGACCCGATGCCTTCTTCCAGCCTGCAGGCATAAATGCAAGCAGTACACTGTATAGATAAGAAATAAAACTTTAAAAAACTGTCAGATAATTCTATGCTTAAAATAATTTTATAGTAAGCAACAAAAGGGTCAATGAAATTAAAAGACAGTTCCAAAAAGAAGAAAATCAAATGACAAATACTTTTAAAAGTATAAAAATGATTAGTCATTATAGAAATACAAATTAGAATTACTCTGAGATACTGTTTTAACCCTATCAAGAGACAAAGAGTAACAAATGCTAGAAAGTATATCACTAAAAGTAAATATTCACTGCCAGTGGGAGTACAAGCTAATTTAAACATGGTGGAAATTGGTATAGACATCTCTCAAAAAATTAAAAATATAACCTCTCTATGACCTATAGTAGTACTGGGTATCTACAAAAGAGCTTATTTATCATATAGATACTTATGCATCCATGTTTATTGCTGCATTATTCACAGTTGCAAGAAAATGTAACCAACCAGGATGAGAAGCAATACATTAATGCATGAAATGTGAGTTTTCTTTAGTGATAAGAAAATGAATGGAAATAGAAAATTCATTAAAGGGAGTAACCCATTCTGAGAAAGAGAAATACTACATGTCTTTCACATGAAAAATTAGATTCTAATTTTTAAATATATATACTTTTGCGGGACTAAGTGGACTAAGAAGTAGCTCTTGGAAGAGAAAAGAGGTTTTAAGGAAGGGGAATGAGGAGGGAGGTGTGTAATGAGGGCCTTTCAGGTCTAGCCTCATGGTCCTCTTCAAGGTTCAGACCAAAAGTTACTGTGAAGTGAAAGGAACTTAGGATATCTGAGGGTGAATGACCTTTCTCACAAGCATGCTGTTCCAAATATGTCTCTTTATTGCTTTGCCTCTATTTCTAATACTTCTGTCCTAATTCTAATTCCTAACTTCTTATTCTCTAGCTTGAAACAATGAAAAATTGTAAGAGTTACCTCTTATTGGGAAAAACCACATTCCCTGGGTAAATAATAAGGAGCCAAACAATTTATCATAGCAACACAAGGTTTCAAAGTTTCAGGAGTAAGACTGTAACAAGATTCTGGTGGGGCAGTGCCAGTGACAACTTGAGATATAGATCTTGTCAGCTAGACTTGGCAAGAAAAGAATTGGCATACTTTTCTTAGGGTACTTTGTGTAGTACAATGCACCTATAACTCTGACCTTGTGCATTGCTGTAAAATTTTAAACTTATTTTCTATTGAAAAGCCCTTAGTCTAGTTTGAACTTGCTCTGAAGTAAAAGTGAACTAATTGTCAGCAGTTAGACTGAGCAAAAGGAACAAAGCAGGGGCTTTTATGTGTTTACAGCCCATGTAGGACAATAGATGAAGTTATGAAATATGTCCTAAAATAATTTCTCTATATAAAAATTATACAAATAAATGGAAAGCTCTCTTCCTGACCACTCACAGATATATGTGCACATAAAACTGAGATGTAATCATGAGATTACATATACACATCTATTATTTTGCTATAATTTAAAGACTTTTTTGTTATTGAAAATAATTTTTTTCTCACATATATTCTGCTTGGTTTCCCCACTTCCTCCCAACCTGTCTTCCCTTCCTGATCCACCCCTTTTTTTTTCTCTCACTTTAGAACTGGCGTCTAAAGAATCATAATAAAACAAAATATAATAAGGTAAAACAAAAACTAGCATATTGGGATTGTACAAAATGAAGGGAGAGAGCCCATGGGTCAGCACATGAAAGAGAGATCCACTCTTTTACAAATTAATGAATCCCATGGGAGCAATAAACCAGAAGCCATAAAGTCTATGCAAAGTATCTATAAGATAAAAGCAAAGAAGAAAAAATGTATGAGAATAAATAAAGTTTTAAAAATGGTAAGATACAATTTTATAAAAGAAAAACAAAACCAGCCAGGCGGCGGTGGCACATGCCTTTAGTCCCAGCACTCGGGAGGCAGAGGCAGGCGGATCTCTGGGAGTTCGAGGCCAGCCTGATCTACAAGAGCTAGCTCCGGGACAGGCACCAAAGCTACAGAGAAACCCTGTCTCAAAAAACCAAAAAAAAAAAAAAAAGAAAAAAGAAAAAAGAAAAACAAAACCGTGACATAAAATTATAAGACAAAGAAAAAATACCTCCAAATATATGAGTTAGTTTTCTTTTGGCCATGCAACCTATCCTTAAGAATACTTTGTTTCAGAAAGTGAGCAGAATGGGGTGAGCTTTAATATAAGATGAGCTGTACAGAGAAGAGTTTACAGAAGTAACTGCTATTATAAATAACAAAAAGAAAAATATTTTAGGGGCACAGAATGATGAAGATTGAAAACCAAGAAATAGAAAGGGTAGCTGGTTAAATAATCACGCACACTAGCTTCATCCTGAACAAAGGTAAATAGTCGCTGAAATGTCAAGTTGTCTCTAACTTGAATTAAGCAAACTGCAGAAGCCTTCCTGTGGAAGGTATTTAGAAGAAATTACGATTTGAAAAAAAATGCCTTATGCTATTAAATTCTAGAAAATATTTTTTAAAAGAGTAGTTTCCCTATTGAGACCCTCTTGGAGGAAACTTAATTTTTATTTGTAAGTAGTTATCAATTGGAGATTGCTCCTGGGTCAGGGAAGCATGTGTCCACTTCTCTTTTCGGCTCTGGACCCCATCTGGTGTAGAGTCATGTAGTCAATACCTCAGTCTCTGGGAGTTCATCTTCTTTTTTTTTTTTTTTTTTAACTTTTTAAAAAAATAATTTATTTTAATTTTATGTGCATTGGTATGAAGGTATCAGATTTCCTGAAACTGAGCTACCCACACATGTGAATTGCCTGTGAATGCTAGCAATGATTGAACGCGGGTCTACTGGAAAGGCAGCCAGTGCTCTTTTTTTTTTTTTTACTTATTTATTTATTTTTATTCTTTTTTAATTAAAATTTCCACCTGCTCCCCATTTCCCATTTCCCTCCCCTCCTCCCAAATATTGCCCTCCCCCCACTTCCCTCCCCCTAGCCCCACTCCTCTTCTCCTCCCCCCACTCCATTCCCCCTCCCTCTCGATACTGAAGAGCAGTCCAAATTCCCTGCCCTGCGGGAAGACCAAGGTCCGTCTATCTACGTCCAGAAAGGTGAGCGTCCAAACAGGCTAAGCTCCCACAAAGCCAGTTCATGTATTAGGATCGAAACCTAGTGCCATTGTCCTTGGCTTCTCATCAGTCTTCATTGACCGCCATGCTCAGAGAGTCATCCGCATGGAGAGGGGGAAGTAGACAAGATTCCAGGGAGTTCATCTTCTACCAGACTGACTCATAGGGTCTTGTTTGTTTGGTTTCCTCCACCCACTGTGGCTATTACACACTTTCTTACAGCTCTTTCATTGGTTTTCCTGAGCCCTGAGGAAATGAATTTGGTGAGGACACGACTTTTCATCCCAATAAAAGAAAGACAGTAGACATGGCAGCTTGCAACGTGGAATATTCTTAAGACTGACTTTTTGACAGACTGTCATCTGCTCTCTAGTTTTTATCATCTGCACCATGACCAGGCAAAACAATTTTCTAGGACGCCCTCTCCAGGAATCCCGGCACCCCAGTGATATGTAGAACTGGTAGTCATGTTTCCAATCTCTACATGCAGGTTCAATATTGAGAGATTCAGGCTTTATACAGATGCTAAAAGAAGTGGAATGGTTAGTAAATATAATGGAAGGATAATCTGAACAATGAAGGTAAAGATCACATTTTTCTTTTTAATAAATACATTGGAGGAATTATAGTAAATGCTGAATATTTAGATCCCATATAGTCTTGCTAAATTTTCTGTAGCTTCTGACCACTGTTTAAGAAGCTGGGAATTATGAAGGTCCCTTTCTGGGATCTGGAGATGCATCCTCATATAAAGTTTAAATTTCCACACTACTATTCAACTAATAACTTAAAATCCAATAAGAAACTCAAAACTCAATATGCTTTCTCCAAGAAATCCTTCTTTAAATTCCCCGTGAACGCTGTTTTTCATTTTGCACTCCAAGGAGGATTTCAGTGTTACTATATTATTATTGCAGACCCTGTAGCTGTCTGCATTGTCTGCAACTCAGTGGGTAGGAGAGAAGTACATTCTATTCGTGTGCAGATTTTCAAGGAGAGATTTGCATAGAAAAATCGTGGGCAGTGATGTATGACCCCTTATATCCACACCAGTGTTTTATAAAAGAAGATATCAGGTGTAAGATGGTATCTCAAAGTTGTGGAGAAAGAGGCACACTCATTCATTGCTGGTGGGAATGCAAACTTGTGCAACCACTTTGGAAATCAGTGTGGCGATTTCTCAGGAAATTTGGGATCAACCTACCCCAAGATCCAGTAATACCACTATTGGGAATATACCCAAGAGATGCCACATCAAATGACAAAAGTATCTGTTCAACTATGTTCATAGCAGCATTGTTTGTAATAGCCAAAACCTGGAAACAACCTAGATGCCCTTCAATGGAGGAATGGATGAAGAAAGTGTGGAATATATACATATTAGAGTACTACTCAGCAGTAAAAAACAATGACTTCTCGAATTTTGCGTGCAAATGGATGGAAATAGAAAACACTATCCTGAGTGAGGTATCCCAGACTCAAAAAGAGGAACATGGGATGTACTCACTCATAATCGGTTTCTAGCCATAAAATAAAAGACATTAAGCATATAATGTGTGATCCTATAGAAGCTAAATAAGAAAGTGAACCCAAAGAAAATCATATAGTCATCCGCATGGAGAGGGGGAAGTAGACAAGATTCCAGGGCAAAAACTGGGAACTTGCGGGTGAGGTGGCATGGGGCAAAGGGGAAATGGGATGAGAAATATGAGAAGGGGAGGATGGGAGGAGCTCGGAGGATTGGGATGGTTGGGATATAGAAAGGATGGATACGGGAGCAGCGAAGTATATATCCTATCTAAGGGAGCCATCTTAGGGTTGGCAAGAGACTTGACTCTTGAGGGGTTCGCAGGTGTCCAGGAATATGTCCCCAGCTGGTACCTTGGGCAACTAAGGAGAGGGAACCTGAAATGACCCTATCCTATACTGATGAATATCTTGCATATCACCTTAGAACCTTCATCTGGCGATGGATCGAGGTAGAGACAGAGTCTCAATTTGGAGCAACGGTCTGAGCTCTTAAGGTCCAAATGAGGAGCAGAAGGAGGGAGAACATGAGCAAAAAATCAGGACCATGAGGGATGCACCCACCCACTGTGACAGTGGAACTGATTTATTGGGAGCCCACCAAGGCCAGCTGGTCTGGGACTGAATAAGCATGGGTTGATTCCGGACTCTCTGAGCATGGCGGTCAATGAAGACTGATGAGAAGCCAAGGACAATGGCACTAGGTTTCGATCCTAATACATGAACTGGCTTTGTGGGAGCTTAGCCTGTTTGGACGCTCACCTTTCTGGACGTAGATAGAAGGACCTTGGTCTTCCTGCAGGGCAGGGAATTTGGACTGCTCTTCAGTATCGAGAGGGAGGGGGAATGGAGTGGGGGGAGGAGAAGAGGAGTGGGGATAGGGGGAGGGAAGTGGGGGGAGGGCAATATTTGGGAGGAGGGGAGGGAAATGGGAAATGGGGAGCAGGTGGAAATTTTAATTAAAAAAGAATAAAAATAAATAAATAAGTAAAAAAAAATAAATAAAAGAAGATATCAAAGATTTAAAAAGACAATTTAGATCCTTTTTTTCTTAATTGTGTCCAAATTTCTTGCTAAGACAATAAAGTATTCCTTTCAATTAGTGAGGATTCAAAGAAAATGCTTTTAACTGAGAATTCATTGAAGTCTAAACAGATGTTGAAGTCCATATTATAAGTAATGAAAGCTATTTACAACTTTTAAAAATAATTACTGATAGAATTAGTATATTTTGTGGAAGACCCAAGTTTATTTTTGTTTTATAAAAATAAGTTTATGGGTTTTTCTTTTTCATTAAAATGATTTTGATAGGTAGATAAAGTCTTTGCAGGAATTTGTATATAAGTCCTGAATTTAAAAAAAAAGGTATGTTCTCAACACCATGTTTTATTAAGAGATTTTTGTTAAAAGGGCATATTTTATCATTACCTTTTCTGTTTTGAAAAAATAAGCCACCTTATAAAATGGTATTTTAGCATCCATTTCACACTCTGTCTTACATGGTTATTATCCCCGTTGAGAGTCTCTAAGCACATGAATGATGACTCGTATTCATTATCATTTATCTTGCTCTCTTTCCTGCCTCTATTATTTATGCAGAGATAATATGACTCATTCAGACTGGGTACATCCTCAGATACAGCTGTGAATGAGGAGAAAAGTTTTAAATATGATATTGTTGTATGAACAATCTATTTCATATCATAAAGAACTGTCTCAAATCTGAATATGAGATATGCTTATCTTCCATATGTTTATCTTTCGGTACCAAATACTGCCCAACTCCAGGACACACATCTTAATATTATTTCTGGCCATGATCCATACAGGGTTTGGAATCTCAAAAACTTAAATACTCCTTAATTACTTAAACATTAGACAAGCAGACATTTGACAAATTAATGTCAACTGCATGCTTAAATGGGAAATGGAAAGCTGACTGAAAACAGAAACCTAGGAGAGATAGCCCTGCGAACATTAGAAGGTTCTCCTGCCAAGCCTGCTGCTACCTGCTGTTTCCCCTTGCTTCCAGAGCTGAGTTGACAAGCAAACACACAGACAGGGTCCCAGAGTTAAATTCTAGATCAAGAACCATCCAACCAGGGACCATACAGCCTAAAATTTCAGGTTTCTAACAGCTTTGAAGCTGAAATTTTTAAATTTGCAAGTCTCACTTTTAAACCTTAAGAATTTAAAAACAGGAAGTATTTCTCTCAGTATCTCCATGATTTCTGTCTGAGTAGAACAAAAGGAGTATAGCTTACAGGCTAGGAACAATTTTACTAAATAAATAAATGTTATAATACTTACACTAACAATAAATAAAACATATTCAGTTGCTAGGGCAAATCTGAGTTTGTTGCCAGGCTTGCAAATAAATGACACTAAGTAGGGTTTAGAGGAAACTAAATAAAGTAACAGAGTGAAATAAATATGGGGAAGCATTGGCACTTTGATTTTATTTTATTTTTTGAGACAAATAAATACATTTCTCCCCTCTGTTTCCTCCCTCCAAACTCTCATATATATAACTCTTTACTCTCCTTAAAATCAAGCCCTCTTTTTTTCACTAATTTATTGCATGCATATATGTGTATACATGTGTCGATACATCTGTTTCTAAATATAACCCACTCAATCCATATAATGTTACTTCTAAGTATATTATTATATCTTTGTGAATTAGGTCTCCTTACCATATTGAACAAGAAGCCTTTAAAATGACCTATACATAGTGCACAAAACAGTTAAAGAATTTTCCTATATATGACAATAAAAAAGCCAGTAATTAAAGGATATTTAAAACATTCAACTGAATTCAGAGAATTATACTTAATAATATAGTACAGGGAATGATGAATGTTCTGTTTCCATGACAACCGCCCAGGCTAGAATGTTATCATTATTTCTATATTTGTAAAACATAAACCTAACACAGTAACAGAATGGTATTTCTACAGGTAAATAATCATGTTTTATTTATACTGCATTGGACTTTAACAAACATGTCACATTGGGTCCTGATAAATCTGGTCATGACAGATGGATGGAATGGTCTACAATATTGTGCTAGCCTGGCAAAATGGATTAGGAAATACGTATCTGAGTAACAAAATGCACACAAGCTTATCCAGAATGCAGTATCTGTAGAAATAAGATTCATGCAACATAGTCACACACGTTAGTAAGTTATATCGGTGTGTAAATAAGTACAATTTATATAAAATGAGGGATTCCTGGATATGAATTTGGAAACTACCTTAGCTTGATATGTCGTGTGATCTACTGCTACCCTGTGCTGCCCAGTTCTGTTGAGGAAAAACAGCTTGTTTTCTTCAAAATTAGACTAACAATAGACTTTCTTTACAGAAAATAACAGAGAATAATATTGACATAATTATCACTTCTCAAACTGACATTTTAATTACTTGATCAAAATGTTATGAAAGCAGAGCTAGATAGACTAGTCTGTGATAAATGATTATATGATGTTCTAAACCAATTTTAATTGTTTAAATTGTGCAGAAAGAAGCTGAATTCTAACCTGTTATTATCGGAATTCATCAAATATCATAAATAGTCACAAGCACAAGCTTATTTTTACTAGGAATGCATATAAATAATGCAACAAAGATCCCAATCTTAATAATAAGGATAAGCATTTAATATTGCTTAATATTTAAAAATTTTAAAGTCATAGTTTATGTATAACAATGTAAGTCACATGTCAAATATAGGAATAAAATGATTTAATGTATGTAGTAATAGAAGAAAAAGGAGAGGAAAATAATACTTTAAAATACAAAGAAAAACCTTATGATTCTTATCTTTATAAAAGTTATCTGTAAAACTTTACAGAATTTTAAAAAATTATAGAAACTTAATACATTTTACCATTTTATGGGCTAAAATCAAGTGTATTTAATTGATATTGATGAGAATCCTAGTGTCACGAGTGTGTTATATTCTTTTGAGTAATTAGTCAGCAAGCTCCTAAGGCCCCTAAAGTAATATAAGCACTTGCTATTGCCACTGGTTGCCAACAGAACTAGATAGTAGGGCACTGTTGCCTAAGATACCATATATATTGATCACAGGACATAGAAATTCAGCTGGAGCTAGACTGTAAAAGTCTTTTTATTAGCTAGCTTTCTTGAGGCCTAAGTTGTGCTACAGGTAGTTGGGAGGTGATTAACATCAATAGTCTTACTCAGTTATGAAAGCCTTATGTGCAACAATATGTAATCTGGCAAGATGTGCCTGCTGGTAACAGTGGTATGCTATGGGACAACGTTTTGTACCCTGTCAATTGTATTTTAATAAAATGCTGATTGGCCAGTAGCCAGGCAGGAAGTATAGGTGGGACAATCAGACAGAAAGTAGTGACAGGGCGACAAGAGCAGGAAAATTCTGGGAAGAGGAAAGCTAATTCTGCAGTTGTGATCCAGCTACAGAAGAAACAAAATGTGACTGCCTCGCCAGATAAGGTACTGAGCCATGTGGTTAACACAGCCAAGATTTATGGGCCAATATAAGTTATAAGAGTTAATAAGAAGCCTGAGCTATCAGGCCAATTAGTTTATAACTAATATAGACCTCTGTGTGATTTCTTTGGGATTTAACGACTGCAGGAACCAGGCAGGACAGAAATCTCAGACAACAGTTTCAAGATTGTTATAAGATGACCAACAGCTTTCTAATTAGATTTGCCAGCTCCACTGATGGAAATTGCTATCTAGGACTCCAGAGATCACAGGTTCTCTTGGGGAAAATTACTGCTGCTGTTTTGCTGACTAGGTATGATGTGCACACAAAATTGCTCTTTATGTAATTACTGTGTTCATGACCTTAGATTAGTACTGTTGTGTGCTTTGATTAGAGAAACTCTGATTTGCAGCTGTCAGTGGTGACTTCAGAGATAATATAACTGGTGAAAGTACTGAGAATAAATTAGTTTTGAATGCTCAGCTCTAAGTGAGGCATCTACATGATTACTCAGGACTCAAGGGACATCCCGGAATAATAGGTGGGAAGAATCAGAGGTGTGATATGCTAATTTCCAAGCATTGTATGGTTTGTTGCCCTCCTTCACACACAGCCATCACTTGTGATTACATAAGATGGTATGTACTGACTGTCATGAAATAGGCAGGAAGTCATGGTGCTCCACTTCATGAAGATATATATGCAGTGGAAGATTGAGGATGAGGGAGAGACATTTTCTTCAGTACTATGGTAACTGATGAGGTGTCAGTGTTCTTCTGCATCACAAGCAAAATTGGGCTCTCTCTTCCTTTCTCTCCTATGCACATGAATACACACACTCATTTACACACACACACGATATGAAAGCTGACAGGGGGATTAGTTAGGAAGATGAAGGGGATTAGTGGGAATGGGTAAGAGACTGCAATGAGTGAATATGATGGAGGCAGATTAAGAACATACATGAAGAGATAATGAAACTCACTTTTACATATAATTAATTTATTCTTTTAAAGCATTAAAAGTTAAAAGTAAATTAAGCAAAATAATCAATATTAGATTCTGCCTTAGGGTTTATTGCTGTTAATGACCATGACCACAGTATAACCACCACTCTGACAAAAACGTATTTAATTGAGGCTGGCTTACAGTTTCAGAGATTTAGTCCATTATCATCATGATGGGGAAAACATCAGCATGAAGGCAGCCATGGTACTGGAGAAGAAGTTGAGAGATCTACATCTCAATCCACAGCAACAAGATGTAAATTGTGTGTCCCACTGAGCATACCTTGAGCAATGGAGACCTCAAAACCCATGTCCAAAGGAACAAATTTCCTCCAGCAAGGCCACACCTACTCCAACAAAGTCACATCTCCTTACAGTGTCACTGCCTATGGGCTTAAGGGAACCAATTAAATTCAAACTACCACAGATACTAAATAAAGAATTAAAAAAAAAATAACTTGTCCACAAAGAACAGTGATAGATTGAAGCTGTGTGGACCCTGCCCAAGAGAGAAGATGGTTATATATCTTTCCTCAACTCTATTCTCCATATCGAGATCCTGAAATTAAGAGTCTCATGCTCTACTGACTGAGCTAGATACTCCACACCTACTGGGTGGATGGCCTAAAAGCCTAGCCGGTCCATGGCCCAGAAAATCTCCCAACCCTGCCTAATTGGCTTGCTTTTACCTAAGCAGTCTTTGTACAACCGCAGTCATTACAGAGTTTACTGCGTGCGGCAACTTGGAAATTTCCCAAAAGCATGCATGACTGCTGCATTCCCTTGCATGGTTCTTTGCCACATGATGATTTTTGCAGCTTCCGGTTGGTGCTCTCTGCCTGTGAGTTCTGGGTTTCTTGCTCAGTGTATGGAATTGATTTAATTGCTTTTAATTTGTCAAGCAAAGCATATCTCAGTATTTAACTAGCACAAAGGAAGGAAACAAAACTGGCTCAGAACTGTTCCTGTCTCCACTGGTTGCATTGCTTCTAGTTGGAATGAATGATCTAAAAGAAATTAAGCAAGCTGTTGTAGCTTATGGCTTGCATCAGCATTTGCTAGGGAGATGATAAAAACATGGTCTTCTAGCAACAAGGCAGCAACACCTGACTGACTTTAGTTAGTTTCAGCAGTCCTGGGTGATGGGCCCCATATGTGAGATGGAAATTATTATACTAAATCTATAATTCCAATTATCCCTAATCTCACTGAAAACTAATTTGACGTACACATAAATTAATTAAAGAAGAAAATTTGATATGTCTCAATTAGTATATTTTGTTCATAATCTTAGTGAAAATGCTAGAAAGCAGCATACCACATAAACAATAAACTAAATGCAAATTCTAATGCTTGAAAATCTATCACTGATAAGTCATCAAAACAAAAGTGAAGAGAACGGGTAGACATTGAAAGGAGATACTTGCTCATTACCCAGTGAAGTAGGAAAATATCCTAATATTTTTTACAAAAACAGAGAAAACTAATCTCAATAAGATGTGAAATAGTAGTAACTCCTATCCATTGTGGATGCAAATGTATTTTTGTTTATATTTTTGGAAAACAGTATAACATCACCTAGTAAGAGTGAACATACTCTCATCCTAGACCTCTTGATAGTTTGTATTTGTTGCTAGACACTCTCCTGCCAAAATATCTCTCAGCTAATGTGTTATAGTACTTTTATTACCTTCATACAAACAAAGATTCCAACCCACCAGGAAGGCATGAGCACTACTGCAATAATAGCATGATCGTTATGGGAACTCACTGCTCTGTTTTGGGCTTTGAGGCCCATTCCACAGGAAGAAATTCATGCCAGGTACTGTAAACATGGAAAGAAATTAGGCTGAGCATAAGAACCAGGGAGTAACCTATTATTGTTGTTTAGCTAAACTTGAATGGTATCAAAATTCCTTTTATACATTTATATCTATAGACAAAAGTTATTTTAGCATTAAGCAGAAGTGCTTCTCTTAACAAAAACAGCAGTGAATTCATAGACCCTTGATTGCCAAAAATATTGAGAATAAGGAGCAGTTCAGTGCTCAGTACTAAAACAGCTTTATTTTGTTTCGTGCGCATGGTTAAATTTGGTGTCAGAAAATAAGACAAAAAAATATTCAAAAGGGAAAAGTACCTGTGAGAAAGCTGACAAGACTAGAATAGACACAGAGAAGGTGGAAGGTTAAAGTACTCAGAGTACTTTATGTACATGCAGGAAATAAAGAGATTTAATTAATAAAAAGAATTCAAGTCATAAACTCTTAATTATTTATATAATAGATTCTCAATGTGCAGCATACTAAAATTCCTCTGGTTATCTTAACTTCATTTAACAAACATTACTCAAAATAATGCCCAACTGATAACTGCTTACCAAGGGAAAATTAGTTTTCATCCATGGAGCCTCATGGATACACAAATCACTGTTAAGAGCAGGCCCCATGCCCAGCAGTAAACGGCCAGCACAAAATGAACAGGGTGACGTTTTGAAGGTTCTTTGTAAGGGCATTTTTTTTTTCTAACCTTAAAGATATTTTGCAAATATATTATGGTCCAGTTGTATTTTTTTCTGGGATATCTATGTGTTAAGAATATTTATCTCTGGATCTATATGTTTCTTGTGCTTTTTCTTGGGCTCTTTTTTATTTTATCTTATTATTATTATTAGATGTTTTTTGTTTTCTAATGAGAGAGAAAAAAAGGTATGGAATTGGTGTGAGGGCAGGTGTGGAAGATCTGGGAGGAGTCAGTGGAGGGAAAACCATAAACAGAATATAGTCTGTTAAAAAGCTATTTTCAATTAAAATAATTAAAAGCACATAACTGACTTTACTAGGAATTCTTAAATGTACTCTTAGACCATTTCTGACCTGAAATTAGGGAAAGTTAAGGCGACAAATGTCAGGCCTAATAAATAGAAGCATCATAAAAAGGAATACCGCAAGGAGGCCAGAGATGCATGTTCTAAAAGCAGACTAAAACAGAAAACCATCACTCATACAGACTGATGACAGTAAGATGCGCCACAGCCGTGAATCCCTGAGAACAGGTGGATGAAGGTTTGAACGGAATAAATTTTAACATCTTTGGGTTTGATCAGCTCATATACCGCAATTTCAAAATATCTCAATTTAGGCTGGGAAAAATAACGACTGTCCAAATCACTTTTAAGTAGCTATTTAGAGCTTTAAAACTTAGAATTTCTGAACTACAACATTTTTGTTTCAAATATGTTCATTACTTTACTGCACTCCTTATATTGGAATTCATATTTTGAAAGACACAGACAGAATTTCTGTTCTAACTTCAGTCCCTGGTGCCTTCAAACTATTGTTCTTTTGGTTTTTTTTCTCCCGTTTTCAAAAGGACATAGTCCAAAATGAGATTTGTAATTCATTGCTCTGTTTTTTTCCTATCCTTGTTACATAATTTCTTACATTTTTTTCAGATAATAGAGCCCAAATATCTCTCAGAATTGTCCTTTTATTTTAAGGTCCAACACTAAAGCTTTTTCTAAACTACTGAAACTACCCTTGAATTTGCCTGCTTGCATTTGTCATTGCCCCCATTCAATTAATCCTATAACCCTGGCTTAGAATCAAAGGAAAACACTGTTGAAGAGGAAAACATCTCCAGAAACTGGAAGCAAGGAGAGACACACAACATTAAGTAGAAATGTGGGAAATTAATAACTGCTTGCTCATGCACACAACCTGTAGATTGAAATGGGTATCTCCTGAAGAGCAGCCTCTAGGGGCATCGCGGGGCCCGTGTCTGCGTACTTTTGTAATCTCTCTTGTTTAGTAGATCTTGTAATACAGAACCTGTAGTTGCTGATTATCTGCACAAGTTTTGCCTAATATAACCTTTATTCTATATACTACCACAAAGAAACCTGACTCTTTCAACTGCCTGTTCTTCTCTAAAAGGAATGTTTATACATTCTATCACTTTAAAAGAACATTACGTGCAATAGGATCAAGAACCCATTGCCATTGTTCTTCAGTTCTCAGTAGTCCTCATTGTCCATTATGTTCAGCGAGACCGGTTTTGGTTTTGTCCCATGCTTTTTCAGTCCCCGGCCAGCTGGCCTTGGTGAGTTCCCGATAGAACATCCCCATTGCCTCAGTGTGTGGGTGCACCCCTCGCCGTCCTGAGTTCCTTGCTCGTGCTCACTCTCCTTCTGCTCCTCCTTTGGATCGTGAGACTTCAAATAAATAAATAAATAAATAAATAAATAAATAAATAAATAAATAAAAGAACATTGAAACTTAATGTGTCTTTCACTTTCACTTGATCAAAATTTAAAAAATGCATTAATAAACAATTAAACCATTATTTCTACCATATTGTTTTAATCTATCAATGTGTGATATGTATTAAAGAAATACACCTTTACATGTATAATAAATATTATTCCCAAACAACAGGTACTTTGTTAGACCCCTTTATTTTGACACTATGAAAGTTTGCTTCTTTCATATTTTGTCACGTTAATTTTTACACATCAATCGGTAAAACACTTTATTTTAAATTTAGTCATGTTATAAAAGTATTTAAAACACTTCACTTCAAAAATGAACATATTAAATACATAAAATGTCATTTTATCAGCAATGAACATGATTTATTTTTTGAATATATTATGAAGAATGAATTTGGCTCCTTTTTCTATTTCAATAGCATCAGAATGAACCTTAACTAAAAGAGTATTTGGTGTTCCATATTGAGTTTGCATTTTCCTCTCAACCCTCCATGGATCTTCTTCGTGCGTTTATATTCTGCATATTAACTTTAGATTAATTTTTATGATATTTCACTCCCACTCTGAAAACTACAAAAGCTACCAATTGCAAATCTATTCAAGGAAAAATAGTTATAAATGCTATAACCCTGAAGAATAAAGTAGATCCTGTGATTTATTAAATCCTCTTTTAATTAGTACCTCAACTTACTTCAAATGTCTTCTCTGTGTAGATGATATGTGTATTTTGGGCTATACTCAGAAATATAATATTTAATTTCTTTTCATAGTATCTCTTTCCATTTTAGGTGATGGGACTTGAACCAATGGCCTTACTCATGCTAACTACATACTGTGCAGCCAAGTTATATCTCTACCTCTACTACCAAGTTTATATCACCAAAATAATGTTTATGTATGTTAATTTAGAACCAGGTATATGAGCTATTTCTGTGATGTTTCACTTTGTAGGAAATTGATTGTAATCTGGGCATTCTCTTATATAAGTAAAGATAACCATTTTTCTTCTTTGCTTATATTACTTACTTGCCTCATTTTATTATCAGTTCCAAGATTTGCAGAATAATATTTTAAAAATTAGAATAGCTTCTAGTATATATTTTCTTATCTATAGCAGTTGAGAGAATCACCAAACTAAGATTAATATGCTCAAATCTCATTGGGCCCTGGGAGGTCTTCATTTCTTTACTCCCCGTAGCATTATTTTCTCTGAAATCCTTGTTGTAAGACACAGAAACTTGGAAACTCATTAATCATCTCCCAATTTCTTTACTTGTTCTTTCTATGTTTTATTTAGAGACAAGCTTTATAAACCCTGAAATTCTCTGTCCCAGGTTATGTTATTCACCTACACTGGTAAATTCTGGCTGTCATTTGCTGTTGTCCCCAATCTCTCAATGCTCCTTTCACCTTGCACTGCTGTCTGGGTTTTTGTCTCTGGGTTTTTGCTATATCTAGGAATTTGAAGAAGTATGCACATTCATTTTCCCTACTGGCCTTTCCTACAAAAAACATTAAAGGAGATCTGATCAATAATTCATGAAATATTGTCTCTGTGACTGATAATTTTCAAAGTATAGGGAATGAACTTGTCTCTGTTATTTCATGTGGATTCCACTAACTCTACTTATTTTTGTTAGGATTATTGAATTTGGAAAATTTATAAATTCTTCGTATGAAAATATATTGCCTCAAAAGGTAAGTCTTAAGCTAGGGCAAAATAGCTAAATTCAAAAAAACTGTTGACCAGGTAGCAAATCAAAAGACTATTTCATAGGCTAGTTAAGAAAGAATTAAGCAGATAATGATTAAGGAACTTTAGGAAGGATGCAGAAGGTTAACTATGAAAAAAATAAATGTCTTTATGGTCCAGATAGTAAATACTAAATAGAAACACCACCATACAAGGCGCTAGCATAAAACTAGTATTGATTTTGTGCAAAACTCCTATAAAGTAGTTAATGAGACCACTAATTTTATATGACAACCTTAGATCTTCATAGGCTAAATAGTTAATTCATATCTATCTTGCTCCATAAACTGTATAGTTACCTAAATTCTCACTCAACAATAGATATATTGGTCTATTTTTAAATTATCCATGAAAAGTGTTCTCTTAAATTAAATATTTTGATAGTCTTTCTCATTGGTGTTTCTTCTTTGTTACTTGCAGACAAATTTTTCTCTGTAGCCAAAGCTTGTTTGACAGGCTTTTGCAATACAGGTGTGCTTCAAAATAGTGGCAATCCTTCTGCCTTAACTTCCCAAATACTAGGATTACAAGTATGAGCAACCTTCTCAGGGGAGCAGTCAGATTTTTTTCTCTTCTGTGTGTGTGTGTGTGTGTGTGTGTGTGTGTGTGTGTGTTCACATGTGGGTGAGTCCATGTGTAGACAAGTGTAATTATGGGAAGAGACCAGAAACTGATGTCTTCTATGGCTCTGCTCCACCTTATTTATAGAACTGGAGCCTCCAGGTTGAACCTAGAGCTTGCAGATGTCATGTTGTCTAGATAGTCAATGTTCTTATGATGATTTCCTGTCTCCACTTTCTCCGTGCTTGAATGAAAACATCAGCATTTTCATAAAGGCTGGCTATTCAACCTTCGGACGTCATACTTCCTGTTTGTGCTGCAATAGTCTTAACCACCAGGCAATCTTTCCAGCACAACAGTCATCTAAAACACTAAGAACAGAAATCCTATTGTGGAATATGATTTGTCCTTTGTTCTTAATTCTCTGTGAACTTAAAACAAGGCAGGAATCACTAGGCAATTTTGAAACCTTGTAACTAAGACATGGTTTCCTAGCAACTAATACTGGCCCAAATTTTCCTTCATTTCAAAACACTTCCAGTCTACAATTGTCTCTCATTTTTTGCTTTCTTTTACATTTTTTTACCATTGAAAAGTTAGTTATAAAGCCAACTATTACTTAGAATACAAATTACAATATTCAAATTTCAAAACCACATTTGTGAGGCTATCCTTGAGATCTGTATGGATTTCCTCTGTGAACATCCACTATACACAGTCCTAACAGCTTCCAAGAAAATAAGTGACTATTTGCACAATGTATGAAAATGAAAATATCTTAATCATGTGTGAATGCATGTGTCTGTGTGCAGAAATGCATATGTGCATGAAGGTGTTTTCAGAATTCAGAATCATGTGTCAAATCCCCTGTAGTTGCAGTTTCAGGTAGTTGTGAGCAGCCAGATGTGGATGCTTGGAATTGAACTCAGGTCCTCTTGAAGAACAGGAAACCATTTTTTGGCTGAGTCATCTGTCGGACACTTATTTATTACTTTTTTAATGACAAGAGGTTTCATTAAAGTTTTTTTTTTTTTTGGTTTTTCGAGACAGGGTTTCTCTGTGGTTTTGGAGCCTGTCCTGAAACTAGTTCTTGTAGACCAGGCTGGTCTCGAACTCACAGAGATCGCCTGCCTCTGCCTCCCAAGTGCTGGGATTAAAGGTGTGCGCTACCACACCCCGGCTTCATTAAGGTGTTTTCATACAGACTTTTTCTGTTGATCTTCCTACCCATGTTCCTCTCCCAATCCCTGTGTGCCCTGACTTGTTATCTTGCATGTCCTTCCACTTTTGTGGCACATGCATTTTGTTATGCTTGATCCTGAGCTGTCCTGGAGACTTCTTTTTTCCTCTCTCTCATGTCCTCCCTAACAGTTCTATTTTTGATAAATAGATGATAGATAGATCACATACACCATATATGTTATAAGTGGATCACATACGTGATCATATATATGTACATATGATCCAGATATGAGAGAGGACATGTAGTATTTTTATTTCTAAAATCTGAATTTATCTAACTTGATATAATTATGTTCAAATCTATCCTTAAAGTTTCATAAATTTTTACACTTGAATAAACCTCTATTGAATATATATACATTTTCATCATCCACTCTTTTGTCAATAGCTATCAAGACTGGTTTCACTTCCTAGGTATTGTAAATAATGCAGTCATAAACATGGGTGTGTGGAAGTATCTCTGGTAGCACACAGTGTCTATAGAGAAAATATTTAAGAATAATAGGATAGCTGGGTTATGTTGTTTTAATTTAAAAGACGTATCATAAACCTCCATACTGATTTCTTCTCTAGCGTTCCTACCTATAAAATGGTCATTAGCTAATTTTCAAGTTGATCAGCATCAAAATTTTATTCTAAGCTTGATGCAATCTCCCCTATAGTCCTTGACCTCAGTAAAAATGTAAGAGTTACTACTTTCTTTTACAAATGTTTTGCTTTGTTTCTAAGGTGTTTAAGTGCTTTGCCCATATATATCTGAAGGTACTACACATATGCAGCTCCCAAGGAGGCCATGAAAGACTAGAGGACTCCTGGAGCTGCAGTTGTAGATGGTGTCAGTCACAATGCTGTGGCTTGAGTTTGAAATGCACCTAATAGACTCGTGTATTTCCTAGGTTGCAGCATTGTTTGGAAAGGTAAGAGTAACTTCAGGAGGCAGAACCTCGTGTAGACAGTGGTTCTCACCTGTGGGTCATGTCCCCTTTGAGGTTTTAGAGCCGTGCTGAACTTCCTGTTCTCTCTCTGCTTCCTGTGTACAGACCCAATATGAGCAGCAACTTCCTGCCTCCACGCCTTCCTTGTCTGTTGCTGAGTCTTTTGTATCATGATGGATTCTATTCTTTTGAATGGTAAACCAAAATAATCCCTTAAAAAGTGAATAGATAGGATAGCACATAATCTATGTTGCTGTATAAAATATTTATTTTAGCAGTGTTGAGCCTAATGGCGCAGAGGGCAACTTTTTGTTCCGATGTGACTAGCAATAATGAAATGAACAGGACAGGTCAGAATTAAAGGGCCAGTGCTGGGTAAGGAAAATTTGGGAAAAAAAATTTAAAGTGAAAACTTTAGCAATGAAGGTTTGAATTAAGAAAGAGGCTTTAACATTTTTTTTAGATTATATGTATAAACAACTTAAAATAGCTTAAGGTGAATAATAATATTGTATATGATAGGCAAATATATAGATATATAATAAGATTATTAACATTGATGGTTTAATCTTTTAATTGTAAATTTGGTGATAAGCTTTTTCAAAAGATGTTTTTGCTGAAATGCAGTTTGAGAATAAAAACCAAAGAAGTTTGCCACAAAAAAAAAGAAAGTAAGAGGCTTTAAATTTGAAAGAGAGCAAGGAGGGTTTACTGGAGGATTTAAAGGAAGGGAACAGGAAGGAAAATGATATAATTCTATTAGAGTGTCAAAAAATATAAGAAATATTTTTTAAAAGAAATAATAAGTTATCAGGAAAGAGGGTGAAAAGTGATGGAGATACGAATCAGCATTTTACCCTGGGAAGGTAGATTGACA
Source organism: Chionomys nivalis (assembly GCF_950005125.1). Taxonomy (NCBI): domain Eukaryota; kingdom Metazoa; phylum Chordata; class Mammalia; order Rodentia; family Cricetidae; genus Chionomys; species Chionomys nivalis. The sequence continues at coordinate 23,919,040 of NC_080105.1, forward strand.
GGCGCTATAACTTTTCAACGTGAAATGTTAAGCGGTAGGCTAATTTGCTGTGTGGAGCCATAGAGGAGCAAGAAAAATTATTTTACAGTGTTGCTTTAAGGTTCTCTCAGAGATTTCAATTAGGCTGTTATTTATAGATAATGAATTTGAGTGATTAGGATTGCAAATAAACATTTGGAATATAATTGGTTGCAGAACACACACATTTAGATAAGACTATCTTGGAAGAACAGAAGGCACACATTAGGAAGGTCCATGTATACCCTGAGACAGCAGGAATATCTGCAAGTAAAGCCCAAGAAAAGAAGCTCAAGGAAAGGTTTGAGAGGATGCTCCGGGTTAAGAGGAAAGTTAAATATGTCCTCTTTTACAAGAAGCTGTTTTTAAAAGTACTTTGAAGGAGAAAATAGAAAACACATCATAATACCACAGTCTAAAGAAATGATTCGTTAAAAATAACAACAGAGATAAAGGAAACTTTGGTTTTGTCCATGTGACAGTGAATTTTTTGTGTATTAATAATGAAGAATAATTTGATGTAGAAACTGAAGCCAGATCCAGGTAGGGAATGATCATCAAGGTCATAGAAAGACAAATATTATATGTACTCACTCATAAGTGACTTCTAGACATAAAGCAAAGAAAACCAGCCTACAATCCACAATCCCAGAAAACCTATACAACAATGAGGACCCTAAGAGAGACATATATGGATTTACATGGGGAGTAGAAAAAGACAAGGTCTCCTGAGTAAATTGGGAGCATGGGGACCATGGGAGAGGATAGAAGGGGAGGGGAGAGGAAGAGAGGGGGGCAGACACAAATATATCGCTCAATAAAATCAATTTAAAAAATGGTGAATGAACTGGTATTTCAAGACTTCTTTGGGAGGGAGGGAGGGAGGGAGGGAGGGAAGAAGGGAGGGAAGAAGGGAGGGAGGGAGGAAGAAAGGAAGGAAGGAAGGGACTGGACAGGAAACAGCTGAGGAGTAGTTAGAAAGCATGTCTGCTTGGGTGATGGGTACCAGAGTACATGCATGGGCAAGTGAGAATGAATCTGACTTGGGTGGCTGTTTTGTATGAACTAGGTACAGTTCTGTGTGGCAGGAGTAGTGAACAATTTCAGTGAGACTCTGACTTTTTGTTTTCAAAACAGTATGCTTCTAAATTGTTTGGTAAAATTATTCAGCGTTTCACTCTAGGTTTTATTTTATTTCCCTTGCATTTAATAATGTCATAGTATAATATATGGAATTTACACTTATAAAGTCATCATTGCTTTGTAATTTGTTTTATTTTTCTTAACATCTTAAGTGCAAACCTAAGAAATTCTCCTGTTCAGTCTTTCATTCCTTAAGACTGTATTTTAAATCATGTTGCATTTGACTGAGGGTCTTTAGAATGTCATCTAAAAAATTATCAAAGATCGTCAGAATTGAACAACAGAACAACAAAATATAATAAAAGTGAATGGGTTTATTTCGTTTTTTTGTTTTTGTTTAACCAAAATTTCTAAGCTCACATCAATCATTTTGTTACAATAAATTTTATATTTCTCTAATCTGAAAATAATAAGTTAATTTTTCCTTTTTAAAGAGAAAAGAAATTAATATATCAGAGCCAGTCATTAGGACTCACATCCAAAGGCAAAAAAACAAAATGACAAAATTGACTATATATGATATTTTTGCATTTTTGTAATCAAAATAGCTGGGAACAACTTAAATAGAGAAATTATTTATTTGTGTATGTGTACACATGCTTATGTGTGTGTGTCACTGTGCTTTCAATTGTATTCCATATGTACATGTTTGTGCATGTATGTGGAGGCTAGATTTTGACATCAGATTTCTCCCTTATTTCTTTCTTTTTTTTTTTTTTTTTTTTTTTTTTTTTTTTTTTTTTTTTTTGAGACAGGGTCTCTTGCTGCTCCTGAAGTTTGCTAATTCAACTAGACTTCTTGGCCAGTCTAGACCTTGTAAACACTGGAGTAAGAGTAGCATACAGCTACACTGAATATGTCTTGTGGGTTCTAGAGACTTTGGTCCTCATACCTGCACAGCAAGCACTTTGCCAACCAACACATATCCCCAGCTCCAGATATAGTCCATGGTAGCTTCACTCCATGATCTTAGACAGAACATCATAGCAACGGAAGTGTGTGCCAAAAGAGAACTTTTTCCTTCAAGGTAGAGCAATACATAAAGAACAAGACAAGCATCCAAAGAAACTATACTGGTAAGCTTTCTAGAAGAGCATTGCCCAACCTTGGGTGGAGGACAGAAATCACAATCCCATGTTGGGATTTATAGGTTCAAACACCACTTTCCATTCTGCTTTCATAGCTCTTGGAATATATAAATATGTAAAGTCATAGTGCCAATGCTTACATGACTTCAGTATTGTGCTAAATGAGCAGCACTGTGAATCAGGAGTTGATTATAATGGAATGTGATTGACTTTGGTTGGTTTTCTCCTGCTTCTTCCTGGATTTGTCTACTGAAAGTTGACTTCTAACAGATGTCTTCCTCACAAAATTGCTACATCAGCTTCTGTAATATATTTATCTGATTTCTTCTGAGATTCCAACGATGGTATTTAATTTCTAAGTATTTTTATAAATTAATTATCAGTATTCATCATTATTGGTGTATAGTTAGCAAAATAAGTATGAGTTCAAAGGACAACCAATTTGGAAATCAGTATGGTGGTTTCTCAGAAAACTGGGAATCAACCTACCTCAAGGGTCCAGCAATACCACTCTCGGGCATATACCCAAAAAATGCTCAACTATACTACATTTGTTCAACGGTGTTCATAACAGCATTATTTGTAAAAGCCAGAACCTGGACACAACCTAGATGCCCCTCAACCAAAGAGTGGATAAAGAAAATGTGGCACATTTACACATTAGAGTACTACTCAGTGGTAAAAATCAATGACATCTAGAATTTTGCATGCAAACGGATGGAATTAGAAAACGCTATCCTAAGTGGTTGCACAAGTTTGCATTCCCACCAGCAATGGATGAGAGTGCCCCTTTCTCCACAACCTCTCCAGCAGAGGCTATCATTGGTGTTTTTGATTTTAGCCATTCTGACCGGTGTAAGATGGTATCTTAATGTTGTCTTGATTTGCATTTCCCTGATTGCTAAGGAAGTTGAGCACGATCTTAAGTGTCTTTTGGCCATTTGAACTTCTTCTGTTGAAAAGTCTCTGTTCAGCTCAGTGCCCCATTTTATAATTGGATTGATTAACCTTTTACAGTCTAATTTCTTGAGTTCTTTGTATATTTTGGATATCAGACCTTTGTCAGTTGAGGGGTTGGTGAAGATCTTCTCCCAGTCAGTGGGTTGCCTTTCTGTCTTAGTGACAGTGTCCTTTGCTTTACAGAAGCTTCTCAGTCTCAGGAGGTCCCATTTATTCAATGATGTCCTTAGTGTTTGTGCTGCTGGGGTTATATGTAGGAAGTGTTCTCCTGTGCCCATGTGTTGTAGAGTACTTCCCACTTTCTCTTCTATCAGGTTCAGTGTGTTTGGACTGATATTGAGGTCTTTAATCCATTTGGACTTGAGTTTTGTGCATGGTGATAGATATGGATCTATTTTCATTCTTCTACAGATTGACTTCCAGTTTTGCCAGCACAATTTGTGCAACCACTTTGGAAAGCAGTGTGGCGGTTTCTCAGGAAAGTCGGGTTCAACCTACCTCTCGACCCAGCAATACCACTATTGGGAATATACCCAAGAGATGCCCAAACATACAACAAAAGTATATGCTCAACTATGTTCATAGCAGCATTGTTTGTAATAGCCAGAACCTGGAAACAACCTAGATGTCCTTCAATGGAAGAATGGATGAAGAAAGTATGGAATATATACATATTAGAGTACTACTCAGCAGTAAAAAACAATGACTTCTTTAATTTTGCATACAAATGGACAGAAATTGAAAACACTATCCTGAGTGAGGTAAGCCAGACCCAAAAAGAGGAACATGGGATGTACTCACTCATATTTGGTTTCTAGCCATAAATAAAGGACATTGAGACTATAATTCGTGATTCTAGAGAAGCTAAATAAGAAGGTGAACCCAAAGAAAAACATATAAGCATCCCCCTGAATATTAACCTTCATCAGACGATGAAAGAAGACAGAGACAGAGACCAACATTGGAGCACTGGACTGAAGTCTCACGATCCAAAGGAGGAGCAGAAGGAGAGTGAGCACAAGCAAGGAACTCAGGACTGCGAGGGGTGCACCCACACACTGAGGCAATGGGGATGTTCTATCGGGAACTCACCAAGGCCAGCTGGCCGGGGACTGAAAAAGCATGGGACAAAACCGGTCTCGCTGAACATAATGGACAATGAGGACTACTGAGAACTGAAGAACAATGGCAATGCGTTCTTGATCCTATTGCACGTAATGGCTTTGTGGGAGCCCAGGTAGTTTGGATGCTCACCTTAATAGACCTGGATGGAGGTGGGTGGTCCTTGGACCTCCCACAGGGCAGAGAAACCTGCTTGCTCTTTGGGCTGAGGAGGAAGGAAGACTTGATTGGGGGAGGGGGAGGGAATGGGAGGTGGTGGCAGGGAAGAGGCAGAAATCTTTAATAATTAAATAAATTAATAAAAAAATGAAAAAAAAAGAAGAAAAAAAAAGAAAGAAAGAAAACGCTATCCTGAGTAAGGTAACACAGACCCAAAAAGACATATATGGTATGTACTCACTCATAAGTGGATACTAACTATAAGCAAAGAACATTGAGCTTATAGTTCATGATCTTAGGGAAGCTAAGTAATAAAGTGAACCCAAAGAAAAACATATATAGACCTATCTGAAAATTGGATACAGATGAGATCGCCTGACAAAATTGGGAGAATGGGGGTGGAGGGAAAATGGAGGGTAGAAGGGGAAGAGGAGAGGAGAAGGGGAGGGTTGAGGAAAACTTGAGGGAATAGGATAGTCAAGATGGAGGAAGGACAGAGAAGAGAACAAGGTGATATCTTGATTGAGGGAGACATTATGACCCCAGCTAAGCCCCTAAGCAATAGAGGAGAGGGGGCCGGATCTTCACTTGCCCTGTAGTCAGACTGATGATTATCTTAAATATCACCATAGAACCTTCATTCAGCAACTGATGGACACAGAGGCATAGAACCACATTAGAGTACTGGACTGAGCTCCCAAAGTCCATTTGAAGAATGGATGGAATGAGAATATGAGCAAAGAATTCAAGAGCATGATGGGTACATCCACTGAAACAGTTTACCTGAGCTAATGGTAGCTCACCAACTCCATCTAGACTGGGAAGGAACAAGCATAGGACCAAACTAGTCCCTCTGAATGTGGTTGACAGTTGCATGGCTGGTGCAGACTGAGGAGCCACTGACAGTGGCATCAGGATTTATGTCTACTGCATGTACTGGCTTTTTGGGATCCTATTCTCTTTGGATGTATATTTTGCTCAGCCTAAATATATTAGGGAGGGCCTTGGACCTTCCATAAAGCAAAGTGCATTACCCTATCTTAGGATTAGATGGGGGTGGTGTGGAAGGTTGTGTGGAGGGAATTGGAGGAGTGGAGGGAGTGGTAACTTAGATTGGTATTTTTTAAAAAATAATCTAATAAATTTTAAAAATTCAAAAAAAATTATGTCACTGTGAAATGACTAACAAATCAGTTAACATGCATATCATTTTATAGGGATTTGTTTTGGTAACTCTGTAAGTTCATGAACACAACGATAAAATGTTATGCTGTTGTCTTAAAAATATCATTTAATTCTATTAAAACCCTTTGAAATTGTCTCTCTACAAGAGATAAATACAACATTTACTACTTAAATATAGTGTTTATGTTAAAGCATAGTTTAATGGTCAAACATTGTAGAGTCACAGAATGACAATGGGGCATATAGGGAAAGGGGAAAAAAATCCTATGTTCTATAGCAGAAGACCTAAAACTTATACCACTAGAGAATGGGAAGTCCAGTTAGAAATTATTTGCTTATGATCTGATTTGGAATTATACTTTCTGTAATCCATAGACAATTGATTTACCTTTCCTCTTGTTTCAGTTGCAAAATCTATACAGATAAAGGTAATAGTAAATTTTCCAATAGTGTGGAATATAGCAGTCAGTAACTTCTTAGGACTGAAATGGATTTCTATTCCTCAAATACCAGTGAAATGTTGAGGCAAAATAATGGAAAAAATGACAATAAATATTCACCTGAGCAGAAATGTTTATAGATCCAAAAGCCAGTCATTTCAGCAAATACTGCTTACTTAAGCATGAAATACAACGTGATTGCTGGCAGTGGCTGAAATTCGGTGCTCAAACGCCATGTAAACTAAGGGTTGTGAGTTGTTCACACTGCCAGCTGTGTTGTACATTCATCATCATGGCCACATGGGAGCAGCTGGAAAACAGCATCATGTGTGAGTTCAAATTAGCTCAGGATGGGAAGAGAAAATGTCAGCCATGTCTCTCTTATCAGTTAAGCGTCTACTATAAAATATGGGAATCATTCCCCTGTTTCTAAGTCTAGTGAAGGAAAATTAAGGCAACTTGATATCTGAGGTATCAGCTACATTCACTCTCCCCGATTTTCTGACTTTTATGCTTTATTTTCTGGAAAATGTACAGTGAATTTGAGTTTTGAAGGAATAGTTCATATTCTAAGGAATGACAGACATTTGTATATTAATAGGAATGGAGTTGAGTAGAATAAATCCTTGGCAAAAAGTGGTAACTTTAAATATATTTCTAAAGTGTGGGCTGGGCAGTGGTGGCGCACACCTTTAATCCTAGCCCTTGGGAGGCAGAGGCAGGTGGATCTCTGTGAGTTTGAGACCAGCCTGGTCTACAAGAGCTAGTTCCAGGACAGGCTCCAAAACCACAGAGAAACCCTGTCTCTAAAGTGTGGTTGTCACTGATCCTAGAATATGGAAGTGAATGGGAAGTGACATCACACATGTAAAGACAGGAGTTAAGACATTAAATCACTATGGTTGAGTTCAATTTAACAGACTGATTCCTGTTTCTATGAGCCTCGATCAATTATTTCAATAAAGTATAATGGTGACATCTTGTGGTTAAAAATAATCTTCCACCCCAGCAGCACAGACATTAAGGGCAACATTGAATAAATGGGACCTCCTGAAACTGAGAAGCTTCTGTAAAGCAAAGGACACTGTCACTAAGACAAAAAGGCACCCTACTGACTGGGAGAAGATCTTCACCAACCCCGCAACAGACAAAGGTCTGATCTCCAAAATATATAAAGAACTCAAGAAACTAGACGTTAAAATGATAATTAACCCAATTAAAAAATGGGGCACTGAACTGAACAGAGAATTCTCAACAGAAGAAGTTCAAATGGCCAAAAGATACTTAAGGTCATGCTCAACCTCCTTAGCGGTCAGAGAAATGCAAATCAAAACAACTTTGAGATATCATCTTACACCTGTCAGAATGGCTAAAATCAAAAACACCAAAGATAGCCTTTGCTGGAGAGGTTGTGGAGAAAGGGGTACCCTCATCCATTGCTGGTGGGAATGCAAACTTCTGCAACCACTTTGGAAATCAGTGTGGCGGTTTCTCAGAAAAATTGGGATCAATCTACCCCTGGACCCAGCAATACCACTCCTGGGAATATACCCAAGAGATTCCTTATCATATGACAAAAGCATTTGTTCAACTATGTTCATAGCAGCATTATTTGTAATAGCCAGAACCTGGAAGCATCCTAGGTGTCCTTCAATGGAAGAATGGATGAAGAAAGTGTGGAATATATACACATTAGAGTACTACTCTGCAGTAAAAAACAATGACTTCTCGAATTTTGCATGCAAATGGATGGAAATAGAAAATACTATCCTGAGTGAGGTAACCTAGACCCAAAAAGAGGAACATGGGATGTACTCACTCATAATTGGTTTCTAGCTATGGATAGGGGGCCTCTGAGTCTATAATATGTGGTCCTAAAGAAGCTAAACAAGAGGGCAAACCCAAGGAAAAACATATAGTTATCCTCCTGGCTATGGGAAGTAGACAAGAGTGCCGGGCAAAAAATTGGAATCTTGGGGGTAGAGTGGGATGGGGGTAAGGGGAGATGGAGAAAGAAAAGTGTGAAGGAGAAGATGAGGGGAACTTGGGGAAATGGGATGATTGGGGATATAGGAAGGTTGGATAGGGGAGCAGGGAAACTCATATCTTAGTTAAGGGAACCACCTAAGGGTTGGCAAGAGACTTGAACTTGGGGTGGCTACCAGATGCCCAGGGCAATGTCCCCAGTTAGTTCCTTGGGCACCTGAGGATAGGGAACCTGAAATGATCCTATCCTATAGCCATACTGATGAATATCTTGCATATCACCATAGAACCTTCATCTAGCGATGGATGGAGATAGAGACAGAGACCCACACTGGAGCACCGGACTGAGCTCCCAAGGTCCTAATGAGGAGCAGAAGGAGGGAGAACATTTACAACGAAGTCAGGACCACGAGGGGTGCACCCACCCACTGAGACAGTCGGACCGATCTATGGGGAGCTCACCAAGGCCAGCTGGACTGTGACTAAAAAAGCATGGGATAAAACCGGACTCTCTGAACATGGCGGACAATGAGAGCTGACAAGAGGCCAAGGACAATGGCACGGGGTGTTGATCCTACTTCAGGTTCTGGCTTTGTGGGAGCCTAGACAGTTTGGATGTTCAACTTCCTAGATCCGGATGGAGGGAGGAGGACCTTGGACTTTCCACAGGGCAGGGAACCCTGACTGCTCCTGGGACTGGAGAGGGAGGAGAAGAGGAGTGGGAGGAGGGGGAGAGGGGAGGGAGGAGGGGGACGGAAATTGGAGACGGGGAGGAGGCGGAAAATTTTTTTTTTCAATTAAAAAAAAAAATCTTCCATGTTTTGCAGTTTTGCATTTCCAGAAAATTTATAGCTATTCTATACTGGTACATAAGGTGATATTTAAAAACAATAAATACATAAGGCTAATGATAAGGGTTATATATACATAATAATATTTAAGTTGAAGTCAATTAAGGCAGCTTTGTTTTTTTCCCCTTTAAACTCACACTTGATCTAGCTCAAAACTTAATATTTACAAAAAATATTACTAGACTGGGTCTAAAAAAGGATGGGATAAAACCAGACTCCCTGAACATAGTGGACAATGAGGACTGCTGAGAAGTCAAGAACAATGGCACTGGGTTTTGATCCTACTGCACGTACTGGCTTTGTGGGAGCCTAAGCGGTTTGGATGCTCATCTTACTAGACCTGGAAGGAGGTGGGAGGTCCTTGGACTTTCCAAAGGGCAGGGAACCCTGATTGCTCTTAGGGCTGATGAGGGAGGGGGACTTGATTGGGGGAAGGAGAGCGAAATGGGAGGCGGTGGCAGGGAGGAAGCAGAAATCTTTAATAAATAAATAAAAAAATACAAATAAATTATTTTTTAAAAAAAGAAAAAATATTACTAGAAAAGAATATTTTGTTTCTAAGAGGATTGAATACAAATGCATGCAATACAGAATGCAAATTTCTTATCAGCCTGACACATTCCACACAAAGCTGGTCTGTAGGCATTTTCTTAAATGATGATGACACTTTCTCTGCCCAGGGGTCCAGCGTTGTATAAAGCACAAGCTGAGCAGGCCTTGTTGTTGCAGTCATGGATGTTATCACAACAATAGAGAGCTCACTTGGAGAGCCAGTTCTCCTCCAACTCCACACCTCAGGTCCTAGGCATAGTTACCAAGGTCTGTGCATTTCAAGAGAAAGCCACGTGTGTAATTCTGTCATAAGTGAGATATGAGTCCATTAGATTCATTTAAAATTCTCAAAGACGGAAGAAGATATTTAGTTTGTCTGTGACTTTATTTTTTTTTCTCAACCTGGATTTAGAGGATGGCTGTATGTAGAAACATTGCTTAGACATTTGATTTAAAACTTTTTTCTTTTAGGAAGTATTAAATTAAACAGGAAATTTGAAAAAAAGATCATTAATTGTTACAGAAGTAGTTTGGGAACAATGAGGGTCAAGAGGCTTTACCCATATGCAGTTAGACAAAAAAATTAGACTTTTGATAATGTTCTAGTTTAAATAATACAAATCTCCCAAAGGTCCTCAACTAAAAATAAGAATATCTCTTCACCCTTTTACTTCTTGAAATATTTTCTTACTTTATTCAGTTACTGACTTTCTTATTTTTTTTTTAAAAAAAGTGTTTAGGGGCTGGAGAGATGGCTCAGTGGTTAAGAGCATTGCCTGCTCTTCCAAAGGTCCTGAGTTCAATTCCCAGCAACCACATGGTAGCTCACAACCATCTGTAATGAGGTCTGGTGCCCTCTTCTGGCCTTCGGGTATACATACAGATAGACTACTGTATACATAATAAATAGTAAATAAATATTTTTTAAAAAAGTGTTTAAAAAGACTTTTTATTTTATATGCTTGTTTTCCCTGCATGTATGCCTCCGTGCCATAGAAGGCATCAGAAAACATTAGTGATGATGGTGAGCCACCATGTGGTTTTTGGGAATTGAATTCAGGACCTCTGGAAGAAAAGTCAGTGCTATTAACTGCTGAACCATATCTCCAGCACCTGACTTTCTTCTAAACTAACTCAAAACATTGATGGTTTGAGAAGCAGAGGGAGTGTGTTAGGCACAATAAAAGAGGAGATAAATAATGATAGGTAGTGTCCATGAAGAAATTGCTACATAGAAGAGACTGTTTTTTACACCTCAGTGTTGGGCCAAATTATCTCAGGGCCTTGAAGCGTGTTTTCACCCTGCTGCTCTGCCTCCCCCAATGGCTGGTAAGGAATGGGTCAGAGACCTGGAGAGGTCTAAAAAATCTGAAAATAATTAACAAGGATATGAATATGTCTTCCCAAACAGAGGGGAAACACCTATATGGTTACCTACTTGTAACTTAAAATTTCTCCTCTCAGGACAATGGGGAAGACCAAGATGACCAATAAAGAAAGAAAGAGATTATGTTGAACAACCTTTAAATTTAAACACAAGAAAAGAAAAACAACCACTGCTCAAGGGAGACTGAGGAAAGTATTGCCTGTTTAATTATTTCAGATGGCCCTCCTGGCAGTAATCATATTAACACTCCTCATGGGGATTGAGGTCCAGACCCCACCAACCACAAAATGTGACGTGGATCCTGTTGAGCACTGGTATTGGAGGGATGCTAAACCAGACTTCTCAGATGATGACACCCTGGACGTGTTGGCCTGACCTGATATTTGACCTCTGTGATTTGGCATGTGGGAGCTGGGATGGAGGAGACTGGATTCTGGGGATTGAAGGTAGATCTGAATGTGGAGGCTCTTGGGGGTACACCCTACCCCAGGCATCATACTCTAACAATCCTGGGTGTTCTCATGTCCTTGGGAGATATGCCCTCCTGCAGACACCCTTTTATGTATGCCTAGGAAGCAACCAGACTGTCTCTGCTATAAGAAACTGTGGGGCACCCCCTGATTACAATTATTATTCCTGGGGATGTGAGCAGACTGAGTTGTACATAATTAGAAAAGGCAGAGACTGCATCAAGTTATTTACAAAAGTCTTTGGATTCCTTAGCAAGGGTAACCTTACAAAATAGGAGAGACTTGGACTTGCTGTTTATGGAACAGGGAGGAATTTGCAGGGCACTTGAGGAAGAATGTTGGTTCTATGAAAAACATTCTAGAATAGTTATAAGGACCCTAGATGAGTTAAGAAAAGATATTAATTCATTTAAGTTAAGGATCCTCTATGAGACCTGGTTTAATTGGTCCCCATAGCTTGCCACACTCATCTGTTTCCTAATTGGGCCGATGATAACTTGTTTTTTGATCTGTCTTTTTGGCCCATGCATTCTCCAAAGGCTGAAACAAGCATTCCAAAAACGGATACAACAGGTACAACTCATGGTCCTTCAAATATGTTATAATAGGCTCGATACATCTCACCCCATGGATGAACTCTCAATTTGAGGGTATCCTGGCAGAAACTATGGATAAGGGTGGCCCTGACCTATACTCTCTTCCCATTGGACTATTCTGGCTTGGTGGGTGGGACATAAAACAGAAGGAGGAAATTTGGGGCCTGTTTATTATCTCAGGGCCTGTACCTTGAGGCCTGTAGGACAAAGAAAAGCCTGGCTCTAGTTTGAGGAAACTGGGTGAGGATAAGACAGCAAAATCTAGGTAGATGCCCCTCCCACCAGAGGGAGGGCTTGGCCATCTCTCATTGACTGGAGTTACCCCCACATCACAAGATGTCACTTAACCTATATAAGCTAATGCTCACAGCAAGTTTTTGCTTTGACTTGACTCCCTATTGTGTCTATTTGTCCTGAATCCTGGGGCTGCAGAAAGGGCAGAGAGCACACTTACCTTCCCCTAGGGAATAAGGAGGCTAAGGAAGCCTAGCACCTTAGCTGTTTTTCCTTCAAAAATAATAGACATTGTAGATACTCTTCTCATTCACAGGTAAAGAAAGATCCACAGATCTAGGTATATTTCTAAAGACTGCTTCTCTGGTTGAAAAGTAGAGGGAAAAGGTAATGCTTTGAAACCTTTATGTAATTAAGAGAGTCACCAGTCAAGATTCAAGTAGTCAACCCCCAAAAGCTACTAAGATTCCCTCCTTAACCCATTAACCCTACATCCTGAAGTTGTCTAGTCCTCTTGACATGCCACATTCCTGTTGATCAGAAGAGGGAGACAGAGCATGGAGCAGGAGAATGCCCAACATGGTGCTGTCTACAAGTGATCAAACACCTTTTCTCTGAGCAGACAGCTATGCCTCAGATTAGCAAGCTAGCATGACAGAGTGGGGGAATCTATGCTCTTTGGTGCTTGAATATTTCAGTACAGAGTGCCAAAGCAGGGATAAGGGAGTGCAAGAGGAACTATAGATATGTTGACTAGAGCCAGGAGGACTGAATACAATTTCTTTGGCTTCCAAATGTCATTTGATATATAAAAACAGCATGCAAGGCTGCAGTCTTCAAGATGGTGAGCCCCAAGAGAAACCACCTGTCATACTTCCTTCCATATACAAATGATAAAAATGTGAGCATCACTGTTTACTTGAAAGAACTACTAACAAACAGCAGTTCGACAATGATATTCAAATCTTTCATAACTACCAGAAGAAGCCTTCAAAGAAGAAACCTTCAGGTCAGTTTGAATTTATTTCTTCTAGATCCTTTGTCTGAAGTGTTTAGCTTCTTTAGGATTAGGAATTAGTTGATTATCTTCCACTTTTTATTGGAAAGCAAGTGAAATGGCAATTGCCTATATTGTTGGAGAAGTCTCTTGACTCAGAGGAAGACTTTCTTGAGCAGCACTGTTTTCTTGGTTTTGTTTTGTTTTTGTTTTGCTTTGTTTTGTTAGTCTATAATTCTTGAGGGGAGCATTTTCCTCCAGTGTATAACTCCACTTAAACCCTTGTGTGTATTTGTGTGTGTGTGTGTTTATCCGTTTGTGTGTGCTCACATGAGAGTGCATGTGTGTTTATATCATATGTATTTATGAATATATGTGTTTTTAAGGAGACTGATAAAGTAATGTTTCCCTATGTCTTTTTCACATATTCTTAATATTATTTATCTTTCTATCCTATGTATCACCTTCCTTCCCATGTTTTATATATATTGTTTTTATCCAGAAGATTTAATATGATGCAGAATGCTTTCCAGTTTACACAGAATGGAGAACTAAATATTAAGCAAATCCATAGATTTGATCTTTTACAACTTCTGTCTCTGTGGGATTTAGGGAAGTTGTATAAACATATTAATCCTTATATTTAATTCTGTGCCTAGAATTTTTAAATTGTTCACTGGTTAGAAAAAAAGCATTGCCTTTAATGTCAGCATTACTGAAGAGGGAAAGATTTTTGCTGTGTACTTGGCATATCATTACTCTTTGTTTGACTTCAGGCTTTCTCCAAATGAATGTGAGCAATTTCTTTAAGGTTTTTCTTCTCCTTAGAAAAATAAAACATAGGATGTATTATTATGAAGTATTAATGGCCAGAGGAATAAAGAAAAACAAAAAACACGAATTTTTTTTTTGGCTTGTACCCAGCTATGATCATGTGCTTCATAAATGAAGAAAATAATATTTTTAACAATGATCTTCAGTAAGAAGTTTAGCTAATGGACTGCCCTGCTAAATAAAACATTGCTTTAATAGTTCTCAACCGTCAGGTTGAGAGTGGCCAAAAGAAGGTCAAGTCACAGTAGAAAAGAAATTCTTTGCATGAGTTTAAGCATTGTTTCTGCATATTCTTTTTTTATATTAATAGTAAACTGTATGTTAACAAAATGGAGAATTTTTTAAAAAATAAAATATGCTTCCTAGGAAACTAAATATGGTATGCTGGTCTATAGTATATTTTCCTTTTTCTGATTTTTTATTATCAGTATCATATTTTTTTTTGCTCTTAAAAGTATTCTCAGGTAAAATAGCAAAAGATAAAGTTTGTTTTATCTAAATATCCAGAAAAGAAATAAGTTCATTAACCAAATGTAAGACATTAAAAAAATACATTTCTAAAAGTTAGTATGTTTATTTTATAGAATATGAAAATGTTGGGATAAAATAAAACTTAGGAGTAAACAAATGGAAAATAGAGCATAACAACAAAAATAAAATTTATAATCTTTCCAAAATTTTTAGGCAGAGTAATGCTGAATTTATCATTTAATTAATAGGATTAAATAGGTTTAGACAGTTTTGAAAGGCATAAATTTTAATTTTTGTAGTAGAACAGACAATCCTAAAACCATTTATTTCTGTAAAGATATATTTATTTCAAACTCTGATTATTAATTTTAATAATAATCAAGTTTTAAAACCTTTTTAAACTATGGCACAGTTCATTCCAAAACGTTATAATTTAGACTTAATTACAGCAGTCTTCATTATCATTAGTAGCTGCTTAGGAAAGACAATATGTTACCAAGATTTCTCATTAGAATTATCAGAAATCTCTGGCATATGAACAGAAAGGATCACCTTTAAAATGTCTTCTCTGTGTGAGTTCATTGACAGAAGCATATCTTATAGGAGAATTGCCCAGTATTTACAGCTGTGCTGATTAAAAATTCTGACAATAGAAGGGGATTATTCCCCAATGGAACACCTCCAAATATGAAAATAATGTTTTAGGAAAACCCTTCATTCCAAATAAATAGGATACAGATCTTCTCATTCTTTTTTTTTTCAGCAAAATCAATTATATTTAAAATAGTTTTAGCTAGTGAGCATGGTACCATTCAATACCAATAACCAAAAACAGACTTTCTCTAGGTAATTTTGTATTTTCCTCTTTTTTATTACTTTATAAATAACACCAATCCAAATTCCCATTTCTCCCCTTCTCCCATTTCCCTCCTGCTCCCTCACACACCCTACCCCTATCCCCCTCCAGTCCTAAGAGATGGCAAGGTGGTGTAGGAGGTCCTTCTGTCTATGTGTTGCTTTCATTAGTTTAATAAAGAAACTGCCTTGGCCTTTTGATAGGGCAGACCTTAGATAGGCAGGGAGATAGAACTGAATTCTGGGAAAAAGAAAGCAGTGTCAGACAGAGAGCCGCTATGGAACTTCTAGAGACAGACATGCTGAATCTTTCCCAGTAAGCCATGACCTCATGGTGACATACAGATTATTAGAAATGGGTTGAACCAAGATGTGAGAGTTAGCAAATAAGAGGCTAGAGCTAATGGGCCAGGCAGTGATTTAATTAATACAATTTTTGTGTGATTATTTCAGGTGTAAGCTAGCCAGGCAGGACAAAGCCCCATGATCCTGTTACAGCAAGGCACACTGCCCCGTGAGAAGTCCAAGGCCCTCCCCCTACATCCAGGCTCAGGAAGATGGGCATCCAAAGAGAATAAGATCCCCAAAGCCAGTACTTGCAGTAGAGACAAATCACAGTGCCATTATCACTGATCCCTCAGTCTGCCCCAACTGTCAACTATATTCAGAGGGTCCAGTTTGATCCCTTGCACATTCGTTCCCAGTCCAGCTGGAGTTGGTGAGCTCCTATTAGCTCAGGCACACTGTCTCAGTGGATGAACCAACCCCTCGTGGTCCTGACTTCCTTGCTCCTATTCTCCCTCCTTCGGCTCTTCAACTGGACCTTGGGAGCTCAGTCTAGTGCTTCAACGTGGTTCTCTGCCTCTGTTTCCATCTGTTGTTGGATGAAAGTTCTATAGTGATATTCAAGATAGTCATCAGTCTGACTATGGGACAAGGTGAGTTCAGGTATACCCTCTCTTCCATTGCCCATAGTACTAGCTAGAGTCAGCCCCATGGACTACTAGGAATTCTTCCAGAGCCTAGCCTCTTGCCAACTCCAAAATGGCTCCCTCAATTAAGATATCTTCTTCCCAGCTCCCTCCCATATCTGTCCTTCCTCCATCTCAACCATCCCATTTCCCCAAGCTCTTCCCAACCCTCCCCTTCTCCCCTCTCTCTCCCCCTTTTCCCTTCCCTCTACCCCTCCCATTCCCATGCTCCCAACTTTTACCTGATGATCTTGTCTGCTTCCAATTTCCAGGAGGATCTATATATGTTTTTCTTTGGGTTCACCTTATTACTTAGCTCCTTTAGGATCATGAGCTATAGGCTCAATGTAAGCTCATGTTCTACTCTAGGTTCTGTAGGCATGAGTACTTATTTGAAAAACTGTTTATATAAGAAAGAAAGCAAGAAGTGAGATTTTTATTTTTCTCTATATTTAATTATCTTATTTGTTTTGTCTAAATTTCCCATTTGCTTCAGTTTTTACAGTAATCTTTAACTGGTAGTATGTAGGGAAGTCATGATGTATTATTGTTAAAAAAAAGTTATGCAGAAAGAATAACTGGAATTGTGTGGCTTGGATATAGTGAGTGTGGTTTTTTTCTCAATATTTTTGTTTGGTTAGTTTTTGAGATAGTGTCTCCCTGTGTATTCCAAACTGGTCTGGTATTTAGTGTGTACTTGACACTAGCTGTGATCGTAAAATTCAGTTACCTTGATCTGTAATGTGCCTGAGTTGCAGGCAGTTGCTACCAGAGTGAGCAAGTAAGTCCTTTTTTTGTGTCAGTCAAATACAATGTGCTTTTTTTTGCACCCTATTGTAAGTGGATCTAACTATTTAACACAGGAAAGGGAGAATTATTTGAAATCATGGATATTTAAGGTTACAGCCTAATTCAAGTCAATGTTTTAATTATTTTAACCTCTAGAACCTTCCCACTACTTTAAAATGACAACATCCTAATTGGTGTATGTGACTAATTGCAGGTCAAAAATAAATTAAACTTGCTCACCAACCATCATTATAAAGGCAATTCTGGTTCATACAGGTAGATTAAATGGATTTTAAGGGTCCTTTGAATAATAAGAGGCTACAGAATTTACTAAAATGTGATGGGCCAGAATAGCACTATAGGAGAAAGCTCTTTCTACATCTGGCTTAGGAGATATTAGAAGACTACAGAACAAGGAACACACATGGTCTGCAGATGCTGAAAAGGCAGTAGACCAGTTTGCTTCTTCTTGGTCCACAGAAGAAGCTGAAATTTGGTACCATCCTGATTTTAGCAGAAGAAAATTATTTGGCCTAATAACACAGAAGAAACAACTTTACAGCTGTCATGATAACTGGTTATAATAACAATAGAAAGCCAACACAGGTGTATTTTGTAGGTGTGGGGGGGCATGTGAGCATGTATCTTCCATCAGTTGTTTCTCTACTATACTTTTTGAGGCAGAGACTCTCCCTGTGAATGCCAGGGTTCTCTGGAGAAACAGAAATCATTGAATGTGTGTGTGTGTGTGTGTTATTTGTAAGAGTGGCTTACAGGTTATGGTTAGATTATTACAACAATAGTTATCTCTTGATGGTAAAATTCAAGAATCCAGAAGTTACTTAGTCCACAAGGCTGTATGCCTTAAGTTATCTTCAGTATGATCCATAATTTAGAAGTAGGGTCTAATGCCAGTGAAGGAATATATTTGTCAGCAAGAGCAGGATCAAGCAAAAAAAAAAAAAAAAAAGAGCAAAAGCTTCCATGACCTTTCCATAGTTTGTTGCAAGGAGAGAGGCTTGTTTGTCCCTGCTGCCTGGCTAGCTTAAACCCAAAATAACCACACAGAAACTGTATTAATTAAAACACTGCTTGGCCCATTGTCTCTAGCCTCTTATTGGCCAATTTTCACATCTTGATTTAACCCATTTCTACTAATCTGTATATCACCACAAATTTGTGGCCTACCAGGAAAGATTCGGCATGTCTGTCTCTGCCAGCTTCATGGCAGCTCTCTCACTCTGCTTTCTTCCTCCCAGGATTCAGTTCCATCTCCCTGCCTATCTCAGTTCTGTCCTATCAAAAGGCCAAGGGAGTTTCTTTATTCATTAACCAATGAAAGCAACACATAAATAGAAGAACTGCCTATACCAATAGTCTGCCACCAGAAGGTGTGGGCAAGATTTAAGATGTATTTTTACACCTCCAAATAGTCAATCATGAAAAAGTCCTCATAGGTATATGCAGCAACTTGGGTTTTAGTTAATTTCAGATATAATCAAGTTGACAACCAAGGATACCCATCAGAGTGACTGAAGCCAGAGCTCACCGATTAAGTTTGATTGGCAGGCAAGCAAGTTGATGGTGCTGTCTTCCCCTTCCAAAACTAGGACTTACAGTCTCATATCACAGTGCATGGCATTTTCTTTTTACAAAGATTTTAGGGATCAGAATTCAGGTCCATCCCTAGCCCCTAATCATGTCTTGACCATATTTAATATATTGTTGACATGAGTTCTAAAACTGCAAAATTCAATCTAACTTGCTCAAATCCTTCAATAATAAATCACTTCTAATTAAAGCTGTTGTGCAAAGCAAAAGATGCATTGGTAAACAAAGATATCAGATGATAAAATTTGTGTAAATATGGTTATTTGGCACTTATACTAAAATTATTCATTGTATCTGAAATAAATTTAACAGTGTCCTACATTTTATTTACTCACTATGATAACTCTACTTCAAATTCACATATACAGGAACTTCTAAAAATTAATTCTGCACAATAGGCCTTTTCTGTGCCAGCCATGCTGAAACTCACCTCTTACTTATGCCCCCATGACATTTTGGGTCTAATTATTCATGCACTGCCTGACAATCTCCGTTAAGTTAAGGCTTCCTAATTTTGTTTCTGGTCATATCAGTGTTTTTATGAATTCTAAATGAGTGTTAGTAGGCTTTTGGTAAAAATGACAGTACAATAACATTATGAAGACTTGCATGGACTGTCCTTGGATTTTATACCATTTTACTTGTTCTTTGCCAAAAATATCATGCTGACTGTCTAAACATTTCTTAAACCACAGAACTCAGGCTTTGCCTTTGGCCTTAGGTGTGTTACTGTTGCTTGTTTTGTGTTATTTCTTGTCTGTAACAGCTGTTGATTCCACTTTGTTTAACCATTCAGTTGCTTGTGGAGCAAAACCACTAATTTGAACAAGTTATCATGATTTTCCCAAAGCACTTTCTTCTGGCTGTTATGTTACATGTGTGAAAATTCATAACTCAAAAATAACTTAATAGTATGATATTTTTCAAAATACTACAGAGTTTTTTTCAATAGACTCTTATTGCCAAGAATTGTATAAGAATTTAACATCTGATTCTATGATTTGGAATGTATAGTACAGCATAGCAATACTTGTGAATTCTCAAAACATAGTATATATTGACTTGCCCTGACTAATCTGTTTCTCACCCAGTGTAATAAAATAAAGAATGTAAAGCAAAATGCAATGGTATATTTGTCAGTTGACATTAAAGTTACATTTCCCCATCAATATAATTTGCTTATTCTAGTATTTCCCTTCATGACATGTCATTTTTAATATAGATCCTGTGAGTAGTCTCACCATCTGTATGAAATCATTTTATAAATATATATGGTTTACACCCACATGCAATGGCCATTTTTGTTTACTGAACTTAGGAATTATATTGCTGTGACTTTCAATTTAGAGTTTAGAAGGGGTTCTAAATAAATTTGAAAAGTATTTTCATTGAACTTTCTTAAAATGCAGTTTCCCCCTTTCTGCTTATAATGGTAGTACCTTGAACAATATAATTATAACTCTTAATGTCTTTTTTGAAGCAACGTTAAGAATGGCAATTTGAAGTTATTACAATTGTTAGCCTCTTATAAAAAAGAAACTAAGAAGTAAAAATTTAAATGACCTTAAGACTATGAAAATGTCACCATAAAACCCTCCATTTTGTACAATTAATACGTGAAGAAAGAAAAAATAACATGTAAGAAAAAAGAAGGGAGGGAGAGAGAGAAAGGAAGAATAGAAGGAAGAGAGAGAGGAAGGGATAAAGGGAGAAACAGAGGGAGGAAAGCAGGTTTGACGATACTCAATGGACTGTATAAAGTCATTGGGGTCTGACTCTTCTCATAGTAGATGAGTAGATATATAGTAGATGCCTAACTATACCTTCTGACCTTGCTACCCACAAATCAGGAGGATGGAAGCTTCTTCTATGAAAGCAAATTTCTTACAACACTATAAAATTTTACTACCTGTAATATTTATTCCATAAATTTTAAGAACATGTAAAGCCCCAAGAGAATGTATCCAAAGTATGTAGTGTAAAAAAGGTCAATAATTTTAATATGTTAATGAAGACTATGGTCCTACTCTGAACATGGATGGAAGTAGGTAATTTCATAGTTATCTGAGTAGGTACATATGTAACATGAGGGCCGGGCTGCTTGTTGGGGTTTCTGTCCCACCCAGTCCCCCAGTTGTTTAGACCCAGAGAAAATCATACACAGGTCTACATTAAATATAAACTGATTGGCCCATTAGCTCAGGCTATGTATTAGCTCTTATATCATATACCAGCCCATTATTCTAGTATATGTTAGCCACATGACTCGATACCTTTTACAGCAGGGCAGGTCATATCTTGCTTCTTCCGTGATCTGGAAAGGACTTGGAGGAATGGGTTTCCTCCTTCCTAGAATTCTCCTGGTCTTTTCGCCCTGCCTCTACTTCCTGTCTGGTTGACTCACCTATACTTTCTGCCTAGCCAATCAGTGTTTATTTAAAACATAATTGACAGAATACAGACAATTCTCCTGTACCACTTCCTTGTAAAGTCAATGTAATTTCAAATATATATATATATGTTGGCAAGCACTATAATTTTTTTGAGAACAATGGAGTAGAAACAATAACAGAATGCAAACTCCAGTGGTCTACTTCCTCTAGTGCCTTGGGAAAGTCCTCGACAAATTCATGGAAGTTGTATTTGTAAGAATACCATATGTTAAACCAGCCTATCCTCCTGCAACCTCAGTGGAACTCTGAAACACAGCTTGTTTCAATATTGAGGGGACTTTAAAGGTAAGTAAAGTGACATGACAGAATGCCAAACTATCTAAGACCTCCATCGTGGGACAAAACCCCAGGCTCCTGCCCAACTCCCTTGGCTTTTCTAGCCAGCCAGCAGTGAGTTTCCTGACACTAGGCACCCCCAAAACAGAAACCCATCCAGCTGTCATTTAAATGAAAAATTATTTTAAAAAGGAGGAAAAGACAAACAAAAAATTGGAAGAAATTAATAAATCCCTCAAAGAAAGCCAAGAAAAAAAATCAAACAAACAGGTGAAGGAAACATTTCAAGATTTGAAGACTGAAATTGAGGTCAGAGGAGGCTAGAGCTAATGGGCCAGGCAGCAATTTAATTAATACAATTTCCTTGTGGTTATTTTGGGAGCTAAGCTAGCCGGGCGGCAGGATGGGTCCCCGCCACTGTCCTCTTACTACAATGGCCTAGAAAGAGAGCATGACCCTGCAACCAGGAGCCCAGGCACTCACCTCTCTAGGGGCAGTCAGTGCCAAGGGACCAGTGTTCAGAATCATGGTGGGGAATGTTTGTGGGTGTAGGGAAACTGTTCCCATGCCTCTGGCACTTCACTAGGTATTAGTGGATCTAGAGTAATTCTTAATATGGCTTTGTCAGTTGTGATTATAGCTGAGTTTAGTAGGAACAAAAGCCGATAATTTTTCTAAAAGTTTCTACAAAGAGATCAAGCTTCTCTGTAGTCATTCACAGAAACCAATTTCTCTGGTAGCCCCTGGCTACATTTGGAGTCATTCTGTATAAGCAGGAGGAAGTCCCTAAGGTTAATGATTCTTGCTTACTCAACTGTTCTAAAAAGAGATAACTATATTCCAAAGAACTTAAAATTGGGACACTGTTTCTTAAAAGACGATTTTAAAAATTTATGGGGACATATAAGAAAAGATAAAGAATATGCAAGGTCATACATCTTTCTGGTGTCAGGACATGAAAGAAAAAGATACACATAGAAACTGCCAAGAAGAATGTAAACTTGGTCCTAACAGTTAAAGGGTTAGATAATCACCATTTTGAGACTTGATAATCATTACCAATTGAGAATCCTAAAGAATAGAATTGCAACTCTTGTCTACTTAACAGTGATATACAGATTATTTAGAAATTGGCTTACACCTGAAAATAATATCCTAGGTAAGGCAGCATACACTCAAATGGTTACAAAATACAAAAGTATCATATTGTTAAGGACTAATTGTAGGGCTTGATTCTCTTTTATTCTGTAATTACATGATTGTTGTCAGTTAGGGCACAGTATGAATAATATGTGCTTGACTGGGTGTTATTGTTTTTGTTTGTTTGTTTTTGTTTTTGCTTTTACTCTTTGGCTCTTTGCTCTTTTGGCAGACCCTCCCCCACCCAGCTTCCAAATAAATCAACCATGGAGACTTATTATTTATGAATCCTTGACCTTAGATTAGCTTATTTCTAGCCACCTTTTCTTAAATTCTCCTACCTACCTTTTTCCTCTATGCTTTTTCTTTTTCTGACCTCTGTATATTTTACTTTCACTAATCTTCCCTGATTGGCTGTGTGGCTAGGTGTCTAGTCCCTATTGTCCTCCATTCCTTCTTTTCTAGTTCCTTCTTCTCGCTTGCTTCTTCTCTCCCTTTAACTACTTGTCTTTATTCTTTTTGGGTAGCAGTCTGATATCCTTTCTCCTGCCTTGCTATTGGTTATTCAGCACTTTATTGGATCCACAAGGTGTTTTAGAAGACAAAGTAACACAGCCTCACAGAATCAATTAAATGCAACCTTCAAAAATGCAACACATCTTTGCATCATTAAAACAAATGTTACACAGCATAAACAAATGCAACACATCTTAAAATAATATTCCCCAACACTAGGTATAATCATTTTGTTTACAACATAAAAATAAAGATATGGATTAAAGATCAATGATGTCAAGGTTGTGGGGAACACCATAAAAAACTAAAATGGGTAAATGTTAACAATTTTGGAGATTATTAAAGAGAAATGTATTGAAACTTCTCAAGTGTTGTATAAATAAAAACAACTTGAGCTCTGTGGTCAGATTCTTTATTTTTTCACTGATTTCATACCTCTGTCCTGCAACTCAGAACCCCACTGGAAATGTACTCTGTCAGGACACCTTGAAAAACCTGAATATAAGAATTATAGAAATTGCCGGGCGATGGTGGCGCACGCCTTTAATCCTAGCACTCGGGAGGCAGAGGCAGGTGGATCTCTGTGAGTTCGAGACCAGCCTGGTCTACAGAGCTAGTTCCAGGACAGGCTCCAAAGCCACAGAGAAACCCTGTCTCGAAAAACCAAAAAAAAAAAAAAAAAAAAAGAATTATAGAAATAGAAGAAGGATAAAAATTACAGCTCAAAACCCCAGTAAATACTTTTTAACAAAATCATACAAGAAAAATGTCCTAACCTAA